>NC_036858.1:58415037-58416327 GCF_002910315.2 Salvelinus sp. IW2-2015
TCTACATGCTTTGTAAGTAGGAAAACCTGCAAAATCGGCAGTGTATCAAATACTTGTTCTCCCCACTGTATGTGGGATGGGATGAAAGAGCTATCTAAGGCATTTTGAGCGGGACTGAAGGCTCTACAGTGAAATAAAATAGTAAAAAGCAGAAGACAAGGCATAATGACATTAGAAAAAGGCATAAAGCAATCACAGGTGTTGATCAGGAGAGCTAAGACAACAACGGGTAAATGGCGATGAATGGGCAGAGCGGGTCAGTTAGGTGCATACAGGACCTGAGTTCGAGGCTGGTGCCGACAGGTAAACAAAATGAGGTTCCGTGTTATTGAAAGTCCAGGGAGCATCAGCTGTGTAGCCGATTGATCATAGGGTCAAAAGAGCAGCAATAGGTGAGTCCGGGTGCTGTTCGGTAGTCACTACTACGCAAGGCAAGCATGGGACACAGCGTTCAGAAAAGCTAGTAGATGGTTCTTCGGCGACATCGTAACAGAGCAGCCTGTTGATACCACATCGGGCGATCACATCGGCAGTCCAGTCGTGATGGATTGGCGGGGCGCCGTGTCGACAATAAAGGGTCCAGGCCAATTGGCAAAGGAGGTATTGTAGCCCTAGAATTAGCTGGTGTATGGGCCTAGCTCGAGGCTAGCTCAAGGCTAGCTGGTGCTTGCTTCGGGACAGAGGCGTTAGCTAACAGTAGCCACTCGTTTGCAGCTAGCCAGCTGCGATGATCCGGAGTAATGATCCGGTGTAATGATGCAGAGCGGCAGGAGTCCAGTGATATGGTAGAGAGAAGCAGTCCAATATGCTCTAGGTTGATATCGCACTGTGCAGACTGGCAGGTGTTGTCCGACCTAAGGCTGGCTGATGACGGGAAAAAAAGGCGAGGACCGCTAACCGTGGCTAACAAAGACTAGTAGCTAGTTAGCTGGCTAATTCCAGTTATAAGGAATGAAAATAGCAGAGCCGTGCCACATTGTGTGAGGCGGGTTGCAGGAAAGTTTATTTAGTTCGTAGATAGAATGTGCGATTAAGATATATACGACAAAGACCGGCTATTTACACGTGATAAGACACGGGATAAGACAAAGACAGATACACACGTCCTACTGCAGCGCCAACTGTTCGCTGCTCTGGCACCCCAATGGTGGAACAAACTCCCCCACGACGCCAGGTCAGCGGAATCAATCACCACCTTCCGGAGACACCTGAAACCCCACCTCTTTAAGGAATACCTAGGATAGGATAAAGTAATCCTTCTAACCCCCCCCCCCCCCCTTAGATTGATGC
>NC_036858.1:58416516-58430773 GCF_002910315.2 Salvelinus sp. IW2-2015
CGTCTGCTAAATGACTTAAATGTAAATGTAAATGTAAATGTAAATCTTGGAAAGAATGGCTTGAGTTCCTGTATGTTGTTCTGATTACACCATGAGTCGTTAATCATGAAGCATACATCCACACTCTTCCTCTTCCCAGAGAGGTGTTTATCTCTGTCGACACAATGCATGGAGAAGCCCGGTGGCTGAACCAATTCCGATAGCATATCCCGAGAGAGCCATGTTTCCGTGAAACAGAGAATGTTACAATCTCTGATAACTGTCTGGAAGGCAAACCTTGCTCAAATTTCATCTACCTTGTTGTCAAGAGACTGGATATTGGGGAATAGTAGACTCGGGAGCGGTGAGCGATGTGCACGTCTACTGAGCCTGACCAGGAGGCCACTCTCTCTGCCCCTTCTATGGCGCCGTTGTTTTAGTTCGGCTTCTGGGATTAGATCCATTGTCCTGGGTGGTAGTCCAAACAGAGGATCCGCTTCGGGAAAGTCATATTCCTGTTCGTAATGTTGGTAAATTGACGGCGCTCTTATATCAAATAGTTCTTCCCGGCTGTATGTAATAAGACTTAAGATTTCCTGGAGTAATAATGTAAGAAATAATACATAAAAAAACAAAATACTGCATAGTTTCCTAAGGACTCGAAGCGAGGCAACCATCTCTGTCGGCGCCATCTTGCACTCTCACACAAACACAAACACACACACACACACATGCACACGCACACAGTGCACACCCCTTTCCCATCACGTTTGAATCGCCCATTCAAAGGAGAACAAGTATCTACAGAGGATGTTGGATTTGGTTTTCAACCCCAAAATCAAGTTACACAGGTCAGGTTGGTATCTATCTATAATTGTTGTAAAGATCATTTAGCCTATCAACCGATTTAGCTAGCTAACTAGCTTGTGTCATGACGTTGCCCTCTTTGGGTACAGCGAGCACCATCCCCCTCTTCCTCTCTATACTCCTTACACCAGGCTCTGTTAGACAGGTCATAAATTCCTGGAGGAGATCCTCTCCTCATGGCCAGAGTATAAGAGAGAGTGAGTTTTCATAGAGAGAACAAAGGAATTTCTTCCACCTCACAGAACTGGAGAACCGAACGACATTCATGTTCTGGAGAATGTATAAAAGATCGGTGAAGTAACAAGCTACGAACTGGTCCATTTGGTACAATTTTGTGAAACTCATGAGAGACAATACAGCCACATTACCATAACCCTGTTTATACAATAGTCTCAGTTATGAGGCTTACATCTAATTGTTGTATAAAATTCAAAAAGGCACTCGCCCATCTGAACAATCTTATTTGCAGGTGCATGGCAACAGTTGAACAAGATGAAGGAAACCGCACACTGTTCTTGATAGTATCACTGATATTTAATAAGCTTACGTATCGGCCTCACGGCCTTCGTCAGAGCTTTTGTGAATTTTTTTTACATTTGCACCCTTATGTAGACCTGACCCCACCCACATCCGTTCCACGCATGGAAGGGGGTTGGAGGCAAAGGAAAAACAAATAAGTGCTTCCAAATATAACAATATGCTTATCATTAAATATTACAAAAGTGTATAAATAAGACATTTAGTACATTTCAATGACCAAAAACATGACATTTCTACCTTTAGATTTTGTGGCATAGAGAAAGTTAAGATATCAGACAGGGGAGGGGATATTAACAATACTCTGAGTAAAATAGAATGTTTGGGGATTTTCACCCTCCAGACATTATTCCCTAAAGGACTTAATGATGAAATGCCTATGTATGTTATGTTGTGAATTTGAATATTCTGGATATGAATATGAATATTCTGTTACCAAACCCAAGCAATTTGATTACCTGGCTATGAATATAAATCTTCTGTTACCAAACCCAAGCAATTTGATTATCTGGCTGTGAATATATATCTCTGCGCACCATTAAATCTTGTTATTACAGTGGGGAGAACAAGTATTTGATACACTGATGATTTTGCAGGTTTTCCTACTTACAAAGCATGTAGAGGTCTGTAATTTTTATCATAGGTACACTTCAACTGTGAGAGACGGAATCTAAAACAAAAATCCAGAAAATCACATTGTATGATTTTTAAGTAATTAAATTGCATTTTATTGCATGACAAAGTATTTGATACATCAGAAAAGCAACTAATATTTGGTACAGAAACCTTAGTTTGCAATTACAGAGATCATACGTTTCCTGTAGTTCTTGACCAGGTTTGCACACACTGCAGCAGGGATTTGGCCCACTCCTCCATACAGACCTTCTCCAAGATCCTTCAGGTTTCGGGGCTGTCGCTGGGCAATACGGACTTTCGGCTCCCTCCAAAGATTTTCTATTGGGTTCAGGTCTGGAGACTGGCTAGGCCACTCCAGGACCTTGAGACGCTTCTTACGAGGCCACTCCTTAGTTGCCCTGGCTGGTGTGTTTCGGTCGTTGTCATGCTGGAAGACCAGCCACGACCCATCTCAATGCTCTTACTGAGGGAAGGAGGTTGTTGGTGTAGATCTCGCGATACATGGCCCCATCCACCTCCTCAATACGGTGCAGTCGTCCTGTCCCTTTGCAGAAAGCATCCCCAAAGAATGATGTTTCCCCCTCCATGCTTCACGGTTGGGTGGTGTCTTTGGGGTTGACTCATCCTTCTATTCCTCCAAACACGGCGAGTGGAGTTTAGAGCAAAAAGCCTCTTTTTGTCTCAATCAGACCACATGACGCTCTTCCCATTCCTCCTCTGGATCATCCAGATTGGTCTTGGCAAGACTTCAGACGGGCCTGGACATGCGCTGGCTTGAGCAGGGGGACCTTGCGTGCGCTGCAGGATTTTAATCCATGACGGCGTAGTGTGTTACTAATGGTTTTCTTTGAGACTGTGGTCCCAGCTCTCTTCAGGTCATTGACCAGGTCCTGCCGTGTAGTTCTGGGCTGATCCTCACATTCCTCATGATCATTGATGCCCCACGAGGTGAGATCTTGCATGGAGCCCCAGACCGAGGGTGATTGACCGTCATCTTGAACTTCTTCCATTTTCTAATATTGGTGCCAACAGTTGTTGCCTTCTCATCAACTGCTTGCCTATTGTCCTGTAGCCATCCCAGCCTTGTACAGGTCTACAATTATCCCTGATGTCCTTACACAGCTCTCTGGTCTTGGCCATTGTGGAGAGGTTGGAGTCTGTTTGATTGAGTGTGTGGACAGGTGTCTTTTATACAGGTAACGAGTTCAAACAGGTGCAGTTAATACAGGTAATGGATGGGAACAGGAGGGCTTCTTAAAGAAAAACTAACAGGTCTGTGAGAGCCGGAAGTTCTTACTGGTTGGTAGGTGTCAAGATACTTATGTCATGCAATAAAATGCAAATTAATTACTTAAAAATCATACAATGTGATTTTCTGGACTTTTGTTTTAGATTCCATCTCTCACAGTTGAAGTGTACCTATGATAAAAATGYCAGACCTCTACATGCTTTGTAAGTAGGAAAACCTGCAAAATCGGCAGTGTATCAAATACTTGTTCTCCCCACTGTATATACCCCCATCTGCTGTTGCTGGCTCTCTGGATTGTATTTTAGATTTATCACAGAATGTCAAATCTGAGTTGAACAACCAACTGATCAACTCAAGAACTGGTTGACAACCAACTGATCAACTCAAGAATCTATTTAGATTTTATTAATTTAGCAGATGCTGTTGTCCAGAGCGACATACGGGGCAATTAGGGTTAAGTGCCTTGCTCAAGAGCACATTGACAGATTGTTCAACTTGTCAGCTCTGGGGCTCAAACCAACAGCCTTTCAGTTACTGACTCAAAGCTCTTAACTGCTAAGCTACCTGCCACCTATGTATTACCTACAATCTTACTCAGATTGTTAACAATGTCACCAGGTCTAATGCAAAGTGTCCTCTAAAATCCTCTTTGATTGACCTTATTTTAATCAACACTATGTTGTTTTAATGCTTCTGGTGTTTTTTCAAATGATATAAGTGATCACTGTGCTGTTGCCTGTGTAAGGGATGGTAAAATTCCTAAACTACCTCCACGTATCATCATGAAAAGAAACTGGAAGCAGTTTGACACTCAGGGTTTTTAACATGATCTTTTCAACATTGCCTGGAATACAGTTTAATTCATCCCTGATGTTAAATGAGCCTTTTTTATTTCCACAAAGCATTCCAGGATATATGCAACAAGCATGCCCCTTTCAAACAATACACAATTAAGGGCAGAGACAAACCTTGGTTCTCAGATGAACTAGCTAAAATCATAAGGAAATGGAATGCTGTGTGGGCTAAAGCAATAAGGTCTGATTCCAGGCAGATCACCGTGATACAAGTCCGTATTTGACATCAATCCGTGTCTGAGGACGTCAGGAGATGGTCGGCCATTAGGGGCAACAGTGAGCGGTGTTACCTTTAAGTAGGTTTCGGTAGGGCACTGAGGGCGGATCGGCGATAAGCATCTGCCTCTGATTCCAAGGGTTGTTTTTTGTTTTAACCCTTGTGTTGTCTTAAGAGTAAAAAATGACCCGCCACTATGTTTAACAGCAGAGAAAACCCCCTAAATGATATTTCTTCAACTTGAAATTTGATTACTTTTCCTAGAGTGACCCCACATTAGAAAAAGTGAAACATCACCTTTGTTCATATTTCCATGAAAGCTGTACACCACCAGAGAACAAAAATTGTCTTTGGGTCATTTTTGACCCGGTAGTTATACAATCATTTACACACCACAAAAACCACACACACACACACAGGGGTTTAGTGAAGGCGGGTCATTTTTTACCATTAGGACAAGCGGAGTATACAGAATGTTAAGACTACACAAGGGTTAAGCCTATCCCAAACCTTAACCCTGAGGCATTAATGCCTAACCTTAAGAATTCAGAGTTTACAGTTTAGTCATTTAGCAGATGCTCTTATCCAGAGCGATTAGGGTTAAGCGCCTTACTCAAAGGCACAGACAGATTTTTCACCTAGTCAGCTCAGGGAATCAAACCAGCAACCTTTTGGCTACTGGCTCAACACTCTTAACAGCTAAACTTAACTCAAACCTTAAAAATGTGGAGTTAATGCCTAAACRTAACATTTGACACTTTGAAATGAGACGTTTGGAACAACTTCGAAATTTGACGTTTGAGAAACATGGATGAACATCTAGAGCATGTAGCTTATTCCGCTGATGTTTGGATGGCTTTTAAACACCTTCGGAATAAGGGTATGGTCTACTGCTGATAATCTGAATCATAAAAACATGCACAGCTCGCTAAACAAATCTTGGTTGACTCACAGGTGGTAACTAAAATTATCTATATTCTGAACTCTTTTAATAAAATGTTCTTTATGCAGGCGGATTATTTAATTGGCTTAAAGGTCAACATGATCTTCCTTTGAAATTGCCTGACACTCCCTAGAACTCCTCCAGGTTCTCCTTCTTGCCCTTCCATGTCTCAGAGTTGCGTAGAGCCCTGAAAGCAATTAATGTAAAAAAAATCCAGTGGCCCTGATGAGCTAGACCGCTGCCTAATACAATTAGCTGCAGACACCATTGCTCCCCCTGTAACATGCACTTTAAACCTCACCCTAGAATGCATTGTAATCCCCAGGTTGTGTAAATCAGCATTTGTCCTACCTCTTTTGCAAGGAGATCACACTCTACTGTATATCTATCGGCCCATATCTAAGTTGTCTGTTCTGACAAAYGTATTGGAGTCCCTAGTCAATAAGCAGTTTAAGGCCTACCTCCAGGGAAACAATATTTTGAGTGGTACGCAATTAGGTTTCAAGTCTTGCCATAGCCCTGTCACAGTAACGTTGAAGGTTTTGAATGATGTTCACTGTGCCCTGGATAGGAAGCTGCATTGTGTGTCTGTATTCATAGACTTGCCAAAGGCTTTTGACAATGTGGACTATACTGTCTTGGTGTAGAGATTAAAGTGTGTTGAGATTACTGGTCATGCTCTGGAGTGGTTTGTGAACTACATGTCAAATCAAACACAGTGTGTTAAGCTGGTTGTAAGTCGGACAACGTAGAGTTGTTCTCAGGTGTGCCACAAGGATCCATTTTAGGTCCCCTGTTGTTTGTTATCTTTATTAACAACATTGGGAGACATATTGAGACAGCTGATGTACTTTTTCTCAGTAAAAGCACATGGATGCATGTTAAACGGATAAGCAAAACTTTTTAGTGATATATGCGAAAACGAGATTTGTCTTACGATGACCTAAAGGATGCAATGATCACGCAAAATTGMCACTCTGCACTTGAGACAGACCAAGTAAAGTGGAACAAAAGTAAACCTTGAATTTGGAGGTTTAAATATATATTCCTCTGGTGGCTGAGTTGACCCATCTTATGAAATTACATTGGTTTGGTGATAAAAATGTTTAAGATATTTGACAGGTTGATGGAGAATTTTTACAGGAAATAATCAATGCCACTTGATGAGGTTAGGATAGGGCTAAATGTGCCAGGTGTGAACTAATGTGAACAATTAAACATGTATCCTTTGACCATGTGCAATTACGTGCAACTACGTCAACAAAAGGGCTACATTTGAAAAAGTTTACGTTTAAGCGTCAGCTTCTGAGGCTTGTTTTCTTTTGTGTTCTGTTGCGTTTCACATCTCGTTCCTGCTGTTTCGTTCTTCTATTACTTCTTGCTTCCATTGTTTTGTTTTCTGTTTCTTGTCTGTATTTATTCCATCCAACAACAACCATCAATAACATTGATTGTAACCATATGATTCATTATGTAATAGTATTGTAAAATGTAGGCCGAATACTTTACATCACCAGGTGAATTAAGTCATTAATGTATGCCTAACAGTGCTCATTTCAAAGCCTCTTGGTTAACAATGCATTTAATAAACAACAATTAAACAAACAACTTAACAAACTATATTAACCTATTTAACTCTAATCACAAATTATGTGTTTTTAAAGGTTTGTAAACACTTGATTTTATGGGTGCCACCCTTAAGAGTTTGAACCTATAAAATCTAAGTGCCTGCAATTGACCAACAAAACACTATTTCCTAGATCCATTTGCACTGCTGTTTACTGGCCGTTGGATATAGGTATAAAGAGCTTCTTCTGCATCTCAATAAAAGACTGGGGCATGTGTTGTCACAGTTATTGAAATTGAATTGAAAAGGCCGGCCCGCTCTTGGGTTCAAACTTGTCTCTTGAGTTTGTCTAATTTCGTTTTACATTTTCTTTCCATCTTATTTTTTTACACATATTACATCATTGAGTAGTTATTGTTCTTAGAATGTCGTGTGAAGAAATATGATCAACATTTTCATATCCCGATCTTTCATCTGTGCATAATGTTTGTGTAAACGGTTTGGTTGCAGCGGGCGAAAATAGTTTCACCACTTTCTTTTCTCTCTCCCTCTCTCTATTTTGGAAATACTTAAATTGAACTGATCTGATTCCAGCCCCAGCTGCACTAAAAATACCATTCACTCTAATTGTCTCTGTGGCTTTGGAGTGTACCAGCTTGGTTTAGACATATTGGAACGACCCCTAAGTATATGACCCAAATTGCACTCTATTCTCTATATAGTGCACTACTTATGACCAGTGCCCAAATGAAATATATCAGGAAATAAGCTGCCTAATCAGCAGATTCACAGAACACTTTGAAAAAGTATGCTACGTACCTTAGCATGAACTAGAAATTCTTCATGAGATTGTTATGATGAGAGAGAGAGCTTTCCATCCATGCAGTTAAGTCAGTGTAGAGCTCAGGGTATTGTTTTCATTTATGTGGTGGTGGATGAGAATACTCATTAACAACACACCAGACCTGGGTTCAAATACTGTATCTGGGCTTGATTGAGCTTGCCTGGTGCAATGGAACTAATATAATGGTTGCAGAAGAGCAGGTAGACTAAAGCAAACACTAAATGTATTTATTATGATTATTATTTATTAAAACTCATTTGTACCAGGTAAGTTGACTGAGAAAATGTGGGGGTACAGGTTAGTCGAGGTAATTTGTATATGGAGGTGGGGGTGAAGTGACTATACATAGATAATAAACAGTGAGTAGCAGCAGTGTACAAAAGGGAGGGGGGGGGGTCAATGTAAATAGTCCAGGTGGCCATTTGATTAATTGTTCAGCAGTCTTATGGCTTGGGGGTAGAACCTGTTAAGGAGCCTTTTGGACCTAGACTTGGTGCTCCGGTACCTCTTTCCGTGCAGAACAGAGAGYATAGTCTTGGGTGACTGGAGTCTTTGACAGTATATAGGTCCTTTAAGGCAAGAAGATCACGACTGTCTTGGTCCTCACGACTGTCTTGGTGTGTTTGGACCATCATAGTTTGGAACTTGAAACTCTCAACCCGCTCCACTACAGCTCGTCGATGTGAATGGGGGCATGTTCGGCCCTCCTTTTCCTGTAGTCCAAGATCAGCTCACGTTGAGGGAGAGGTTGTTGTCCTGGCTCATTGTTGATCAGTTCTACCACGCTTGTGTCTTCAGTAAACTTAATGATGGTGTTGGAGATGTGCTTGGCATGCAGTCGTGGGTGAACAGAGAGTACAGGAGGGGACTAAGCACGCACCCCTGAGGGTCCCCCGTGTTGGGGATCAGCATGGCAGATGTGTTGTTGCCTACCCTTACCACCTGGGGGCAGCCTGTCAGGAAGTCCAGGATCCAATTGCAAAGGGAAGTGTTTAGTCCAAGGGTCCTTGGCTTAGTGATGAGCTTTGTGGGCGCTATGGTGTTGAACGCAGATGTTAGTCAATGAACAGCATTCTCACATAGCTGTTCCTTTTGTCCAGGTGGGAAAAGGCTGTGTGGAGCACAATTTGATAGCAAGAACTTGGGAAAGAGTTACAGGAGGGAGGAGAGAGAATGAATGTGTCAATTGGAAGTCGGGGATGTTTAGGTGGCCATCGTGGTATGCGGGCCAGATTGAGAATTTAGCCAGGGCACCAGGTTTAAAACCCCTACTCTTACGATAAGTGATATGGGATCTCTAGTGACCACAGGGAGTCACACCCATTTTAACGTCCTATCCAAAAAAAAGCACCCAACACAATGTCCCCTTCACTGGGGCGTTGCTATATCCTTTAAGCAGTGCTCCCTACTGGCCCCCCATCACCACTTCCAGCAGCATCTGGTCTCCCATTCAGGCACTGACCAGGACCCACCCTGCTTAGCTTCAGAAGCAAGCCAGCAGTGGGATGCAGGGTGATATGCTGCTGGAAATAGTATTCAAAGGTCTGTGACACGCAGCCAACACAGTGATCAGTTAGGAACGCAGAGCTGTGCGGCGTTGTTTAGACTGCCTGATGAGGCATGACGCTCACTCTGTTGCTCATTCACAAACAATGTTTTTTTAAATATGGAGAGACTGCGCAAGAGAAAGACAGAACACATGCCCTGCAAATGATCTATTAGTGGCATATCAATGGAAAGTTATTCTAAAGTGCTACCAAGACATTCAGACTGGTGATAGTGTCACAAACAGTGATGTCTACAGATGTAGCAGAGCAAGAGAGGCAAACGTGAGACTATGCTCATCGATGTCTGTCAATTTGCATGTGAGTGCCCAGAAATTACTCCATAAATTACTCTCTTTGGAGAGTAAATAGTATTGACTAGTTTTTTACACCCAAAACTGCAAAGAGCCCCTTGAAACATTTTTAGGCTGCAATGTCACTAGATATATACTTTCATGGTTTACTCGATCCCACTCCACCACCACAGTCAGCACTGTAAATGCCCAGACTGTAAAGCTCATTTCAACAAAGAAAGAGATGTTCATCGGCTGGGCCAGTGAACTGCTAGGTTGAGACTATAGTCCAGTAGCCACACAGACAACTATTTACCGGAGATGACTGAAAGTGCAATACTGATGGAACTCTCGTAGTACATTAAACGTCACTTCAACAATGACTGACCTGAGGGCATATTTGGGTTTAAAGTCCAACTCCGTGTGACTGGTGTCCCCTTCAAGGGATTTTATGTACCCAGAGTTGGGCAGTATTTTTGATACATGTATTTGAAATACACTATTGGGTCAAAAGTTTTAGAACACCTACTCATTCAAGGGTTTTTCTTTATTTTGACTATTTTCTACATTTTAGAATAGTAGTGAAGACATCAAAACTATGAAATAACACATATGAAATCATGTAGTTACCAAAAAAGTGATAAACAAATCAAAATATGTTTTATATTTGAGATTCTTCAAATTGCCACTCTTTGCCTTGATGACAGCCTTGCACACTCTTGGCATTCTCGCAACCAGCTTCATGAAGTATTCACCTGGAATGCATTTAAATTAACTGGTGTGCCTTCTTAAAAGTTCATTTGTGGAATTTCTTTCTTTCTTAATGCGTTTGAGCCAATAAGTTGTATTGTGACAAGGTAGGGAGGTATACAGAATTTGGTAAAAGACCAAGTCCATATTATGACAAGAACAGCTGAAATAAGCAAAGAGAAATGACAGTTCATCATTACTTTAAGACAGGGGTGTCAAAGTCAAATGGACGGAGGGCCAAATAAAAAATTTAGCTACAAGCCGAGGGCCGGACTGTTCGAATGTTCATTGAAAAWWWTTTAAATGACGCATATAGTCTAGTGAACCTAATTGAACCTACTGAAAACCTAACAAATATATTCCAATATGATCAGATAAATAAAGCAATATTTTCTTATGGCTCTGTCAGTAATCTTTKATTTTCAACAGACACAAAAGACAAATTTCCTTTATATAAAAATCCCCATAACATGAACATTAAATGAAAGAAACCGGTATTCAAGGCACCATCAGTAGCCTATATTATTCTATTTTAGCAAAAGGGGCTAAATTTACTTCAAAGAAAAAAACAATAATAGCAATTTTCTATCATCCATCAACTGAAATATTTTTAAAATATAATTGGATTGAAATACAATAATAAAGTGCAAAAATCTATATAATCAAAACAAACACTTTGTTAAGGAGAAGTAACATGCAGTGAAAACAAATATTAAACTTTAACTTTTAAACTTGAACTGAGTAAAAACTCTAAATATGTGATTGCACAGTAATGTTCACTTGTTTGAGGTGAGGGTGATACTTGTGTTGTCCCATCTTTTCCACAAGTTCATCAATGTTCGGGGTAAGGCTCTGAGCTGAGGAAATCCTCAGAATTGAGTGGAGGTGTTCAGCAGTAAGTCGACTTCTGTGTGATGTTTTGTTCAGGTTCATCAAAGAAAACAGTTGTTCACACAGGTATGTGCTGCCAAACATAGACAACGTTTGAGCAGCCTGGATGCGCAGCTGGGGGCATTGTGTCGGGGAGGAAACGGGCGAACTCCGCAGCACCCAACTGCCGCATATTTTGCCCTCAGTGCATCATTGCATTGGAGGTCAATCAACTCCATTTGGAGGTCATCCACAGCCAAGGAATATGCAATAAATCTTTTCCCTTTTTCACAAGCTGCTCTTATTAGATTGATGGACAACTGGTCTACTCTCTCGGCAATGGTGTTTCTGCTCAGACTCACATTTAAAAAGAGTTGCCTTTTTTCTGGGCCAAACTTCGTCACAAACTTAATCATGCAGTTTTTGATTAAAATCCCCCTCCGTAAATGGCCGGGCTGATTTAGCGATCTCTTCTGCCAAATAAAAACTGGCCTTGACAGCAGCCTGGCCTTGTGATTTGGCTTTTTTTGAACAGAGCCTGTCGAGATTTGAGGCCTCGTTTTAATTCCTCTGCCTTTTGTAGCCTTTGTTCCATGTCCATATTTCTTGTTTTTGTCCGCGTGGTTGTTTTCATAATGTCGTTCTCAGATTATACTCTTTCAGTACGCCACACTTTCTCCACACAGAAGACACACAGGTTTTCCAGCTACCCCGTGAACATATACTCCGACTCCCACCTTGTTTGAAACCCCGGTTCTCAGTGCCTCCACCTTCCGTTTTGCCATTTTTGATGGGTATCTGAAAGTTAATTTTACTGTGATGCTGACGACTGCTGTGCCAATAAATATTGAAATGAAGCAGCCTACTGCTCGGTGCGTCACCGTTGCATTGTGGGAAATGTAGTATTGGTGCGTGTAAAAGATCTGCGGGCTGCCGGCTTGCTGCGGTCTGCGGGCCGGTTCTAATAATAAATCAAGATCATCCCAGGGGCCGTAAAAAACCTTCTCGCGGGCCGGATGTGGCCCGCGGGCCTTGACTCTGACATATGTGCTTTAAGACATGAAGGTCAGTCAATCCGTAAAATGTCAAGAACTTTGAAAGTTTCATCCAGTGCAGTCACAAAAACCATCAGGCGCTATGGTGATACTGGCTCTCATAAGGACAGCCACAGGAATGTAAGACCCAGAGTTACCTCTGCTGCAGAGTACAAGTTCATTAGAGTTACTAGCCTCAGAAATTGCAGCCCAAATAAATGCTTCACAGAGTTCAAGTAACAGACACATCCCAACATAAACTGTTCAGAGGAGACTGCGTGAATCAGGCATTCATGGTTGAATTGCTGCAAAGAAACCACTACTAAAGGACACCAATAATAAGAAGATACATGCTTGGGTCAAGAAACATGAGCAATGGACATTTGTACTTTGGTCTGGTGTCCAAATTGGAGATTTTTGTTTCCAACCCGCCGGGTCTTTATGAGACACGGTGTGGGTGAACGGATGATCTCAGCATGTGTATTTCCCACCTTAAGCATGGAGGAGGAGGTGTTATGCTGTGGGGGTGCTTCGCTGGTGACACTGTCTGTGATTTATTTAGAACTCAAGGCATACTTAACCAGCATGGCTACCACAGCATTCTGCAGCGATACTCCATCCCGTCTGGTTTGGGATTAGTAGGACAACAGGAAAATGACCCAACACACCTGGCTGTGTAAGGGCTATTTTACCAAGAAGGAGAGTGATGGAGTGCTGCATCAGATGACCTGGCCTCCACAATCCCCTGACCACAATCAAATTGAGATGGTTTGGGATGAGTCGGACCACAGAGTGAAGGAAAAGCAGCCAACAAGTCCTCAGCATATGTTATTTTGACATTAATACGTGTCACATATCAGTTTGCAAACAATGTAAAAAAAAAGAAAGAAGCATACAAACAGTCTCTTTTTTGTATTCTTGAGTAAGGCAGCTCCTATATGTAGGTGTTTCATTCTAGCTCAGTGCTTTCTGTGATGGTGTGGCAGCCAGGGATTGGTAATATTCTCTAGTTGCGCCGGGATTGGCTCAGTGTTCTGTCACTCATGGGACACTACGTCACTGCAGAAATCTACAGAGAGACCTAGAATGTTCAAGCCCCTTGAGTGCTGCCACAGATTTACATCGAAAGTGCCCATCCGAGAAAGCTCAAGGTAATTGGCCACAGATAAAATGACATCAAATCACGTTATATCTACCATAGCTTGATTGGACAAAATCTTAGCTAAACAAGCAGTCATCATCATGAATCAAGTCGACAATCTACTGGCAAATCCTTTTCAATAATTGTCATATGAAGAGAAATTATAGATAAAACGCATTTGTGCTCATCGACTATTGGATATAAACTTTACACAACAAGTTGGAAATCGCAAATTCAACAATGAATGGTTTGGAAGGAATCAGTGGCGAACTGCAAGCATTGCAAAGCAATCACTAGCGTGCTATTCATTGGAGAGGGTGTGTGGTCCAAGTCTGGGTTTAAGGGTCTCTTTTCCAAGCTTAACTCTTGACACTACAGGGGGTGCTGTTTCAACTTGGACATTTATCGTTCCCAAATTAAACTGCCTCGTACTCAATTCTTGCTCGTACAATATGCATATTATTATTACTATTGGATAGAAAACAATCTCTAGTTTCTAAAACCGTTTGAATTATCTCTGTGGGTGAACCAGAACTCTTTCTGCAGCGAAATTCATGACAGGAACTGCGAAGGTCTGAAAACGAGGTTCTGTTCTCACTCAGATCAGTTTAAAGCTCTGTATGTATCCTATGGGTCGACATGAACTGCACCCGCCTTCCCCTGGATGTCAGTAACAATGAGAAGTGGAATGGAGTTTCTACGTAGATCTTCAAACCTTATAAAAGGCCAAGGAACGAAGGGAGCTCTCTTTTCGACATTCGTCATTACGCAAAGCAAGACCTCAGGATGGCATTTTGAAACGCTCAGTTATCAGCCTTAGATATATCCGTCTGTAATTTAATTCGATAATAGTGTTAGAAACATCATAACGAAGTTATTTTAAACCGCAGTTATATCAGTTTAAATGCGAGTATTTTGGCTATTTTCGGAAT
>NC_036858.1:58431464-58592363 GCF_002910315.2 Salvelinus sp. IW2-2015
CACTGTTTTCATAGATGAGTAATTAGTAGTATTGACGTTGGTCTCTGTAATATTATTCTGGCAGCTTCGGCACTATTTTCAGATTGCAGCTGCAATGCTAGAACTGTGATTTTATACCTGAAATATGCACATTTTTCTAAAAAAAAACATATGCTATACAATAAATATGTTATCAGACTGTCATCTTAGAAGGTTTTCTTGGTTAGTGCGCTTTTATATCTTTATTTGGTCGAATTAGTGATGGCTACTGATGGAGTAAAAAAACTGTGGTAGTGGTAAAAAAAGTGTGTGTCTTTGCTAACGTGGTTAGCAAAACGATTTACATATTGTGTCTTCCCTGTAAAACATTTTAAAAAATGATGGCTGGATTCACAAGATGTGTATCTTTCATCTGGTGTCTTGGACTTGTGATTTAATGATATTTAGATGCTAGTATTTACTTGTGACGCTATGCTAGGCTATGCTAGTCAGCTTTTTTACTGTGGGGGGTGCTCCCGGATCCGGGTTTGGGAGGAATTAGAGGTTAAAAGGATAAACATTCACATGCAACACCATGGGCCAGAAAATGTTGAATACATTGGTCATGCTGTCAATCCAGCATGACTTCTGCCGGGTTCAAGACAACTGAGAACTCGGAATTCCAAGTCGGGAACTCAGGCCTCTTTCTAGAGCTACGACCTGAAAATATCTGAAGTCAATCATTTGGTCCCTTTCCCCTCATATCTTAGCCCACTGTTCTGAGTTGGTGGCACACATGTAGCCTATAGCCTGTTTTAGAGAAATGTCATATGAGCTTTCATTGTCTGCTTATATGCAACCATTATTTATCCTACAGTTCTGAGTTGGTGTACAGGGAGAATATTGTAAGAACGGCCCATGTTCTGAATTATGTCGCTGTACATTTCAAAAGTGCTGAATAAATAGTTATATTAACTACGTCGATCTTAGATCGCTCATTGATGTCTTAATCTAAATTACGGATTGCCTCTTATCTGCTCYTCGTTCCCTTATACAATAGTTTGTACATCTAAATTGTCAGTAGAAACCACATTTGTTAAAGCAAGTCAGCCATATCATCTATGTTTTTTTTTAAGTTAGTAAATGAGTCTGAATTAACTGTTTCGCTGCCAGACAAGGCTCCGATGACAGCCAGGTGTAGTTTTTTTAAAACCTTTATTTAAACAGGGAGTCACATTGAGATTAAAAATCTGTTTTACAAGAGAGCCCTGTACACATTACAATAAAAACAGAATATTAAAACAACATACACATATGTGTATAAAACAATTTAATTCAGCACAATAAACAAAAGTAAACATATTTAATAAAAGCAATCACATTCAACTACATAGAGGTCCGCAATCAATTATTTAAACTGCCTGAGTGGCACCAGCACATCTAGCTGTAGCGAACTCTGCATATTGTTCCACAAATTAAGGGCAAAAACACTAAACACAGATTTTCCCAAATCTGTGGAGACTGGAGGGATCCCTAGTGTTATCCATTCCTGTGAATGGGTTTGTTAACTTATGAATCTTAATTAATGATGTTACATATAGAGGGAGATTCTGAAAGATTGCTTTGTAAATAAATGAAAGAGAACGCTGCTCTCTTCTTACAGACTGAGGTCCATCCCATATTTTTATACAGACCACAATGATGAATTTTAAAATTGTCCCCTGTGATAAAACGTAATGGTAGACTGTGTCCAAGGGTTTTAAAACAGAGGTTGCCGCATACATGTAAACAGTATCTCCCAAATCCAATACAAATCGTTGTTTGAACAATCTTTCTCCTATTTTTAATACTAAGGCATCATTTATTTCTATATAAAAAAAAATATCTTGGATCTTAACTGTTTAGTTAGATTTTCTATATGTGTTACAAAGGACAACTTGTCATCAATCCAGACACCCAGATACTTATATTGAGAAACAAGCTCAATTTGGGCTCCATTTATAGCGCAAATATGCAGGTCCTCAGGGTCAATATTTTGTGACCTAGAGAACAGCATGAGCTTGGTTTTACTTGTATTTAACACTAATTTAAGATTTGTAAGTGATTTCTGAATTGAATCAAAGTCATGCTGAAGTTCACGAATGGCCTGCTGCACTGAGGTTGCACAGGAATACAAAACTGTGTCATCTGCATAGAGATGAATGGTACAAGTTTTAACAGTGTTTCATGTCATTAATATACAAAGTGAACAATAATTCGAACACTGAGGAACACCTTTTTGAATCGCAAGAAATTCAGATTTAACCCCATCAAGATGGCCTGAGTTCCGTCGCTAAGATAATTCTGAAACCATAAACAGGCTGTATATCCCAGGCCTATTCTTGATAACTTCTTCAGCAAAACAGAATGATCAACAGTGTCGAACGCCTTTGACAGGTCAATAAACAAGGCAGCACAGCTCTTTTTAGCATCCAAGGCATTGACAAGATCATTAACAACTAGCGTGGTTGCTGTGATAGTACTATGCCCAGGCCTAAACCCTGATTGGTTTATATTAAGAATACTATTTATCAGATAAAAAGGAACGAAGTTTTACATTAACCAAGGATTCAAGAATCTTAGCTAAACAAGGTAGTCTTGAAATGGGGCGATAGTTGCCAAGATCATTTGTATCCCCACCCTTATGGATTGGCAGCACATATGTGGATTTCCATGCTTTTGGAATACTTCCTGATAACAATGTTAAATAAAAAATGTGGGCTACTGAGCCAGCAATAAAGAGAGTTGCACACTTAAGCAGACCAGGCTCCAAATTATCAGATTATTTTTGTCTAATGTTAACAAAGCATCCAGGACTTCTTTATCGMTAAATTTTCTAAAAGAAAACTCCTGACCAGCATTTTCAGTATCATTCAACAGGTTTTCACCATCTACATCCAAACAACTTTTTTCAAATACATTCAAATATAAAGCCTGCAGAGATAAAATGGTGATTAAATGCATTAATGACATCAATTTTGTCAGTAATAGGGCCAGAATCTAAATCAATTTATTGGGGGAGAGAAGAGGAGACACAACCCACAGTTTTTTAAATGGAGCATGTTTATCTACAATACAATTGAAAACATTTGAGAAGTGGTTCAGAGCCAACTCTGGGTCAGGTATAGATGCAATATAGTCAAAGTCACACCAAAATAAAGGTCACAAAAAAGGCATGTTCATTGAAATGTTTAAAATTCCTCTTGTTGATAAAACACGGTTTGGATCAAGGCATCCATATATCCCTGACACATACAATGTGCCAGTGGTCACTAATATCCAAAGAAAAATCCCCACTCCCAGCATATTTCTCTGGAGTATCTGTAAATATGAGGTCAATCAAAGTAGATTTCGTAGGGTCCTTTAAGTTTGGACGAGTGGTCTTTGTAATCTGCTGGGTCAAATTTAGATTTTTGTACTAATCATTTAAACAGTAGGCATCCTACGTTCCCCATGCAAGATAAAACATTTCCGGTGATCCACACCTCTGGAGTAGTAAAAATGGCAATTAAATCAGTGAGTTCGTTTAGTACACACTTCTTGGCGGAGGGTGGACGATAGATTCCTATAACTGTTATTTTGAGTTTAAACCCAACTGAAGACTTAAAGCCAACAATTCAAATTGTTTAGGAATGGAGGTAGCCTTTAACAGAGATACATAAATAATATGCTTTGTGTAAATAGCAACACCACCCCTTTTGCCTTTCCTATCAGCCGCAAACACATTGTAACCATCCATAGCAACCTCAGAGTCCAGGGTTTTATAAGTTAACCAGGTCTCAGATACAATAAAATATCAGGGTCTGCCTGAGAGGCCCAGATCTTGACATGGTCCATTTTAGGTAATAAACTACAAATATTAAGAAGTAAAATTGTCAAACCTTTTCTGCATTTAAATTCATATGGAGTTTCAATACAAGTCAGATTACTTTGAGATTTCAGAACATCAGGAGACTCAAAGATTGGACTATACCTACTAGGAAAAGAAAATAAAGTAGGAATAGAAATTACATTTCTCCGGTTGGCACCATTTGGCATGTCACCACTTTCAGATACAACATGTGGAACTCTCACAGTGACCAAAGAGGAGATGGTAAAAATTGACGTACATGCAATGCTAATATTGTCCTCACATCCATTTAGTTGACCAAGAACCTTTCCAATGTTTGATGACAACAGCCGGGAGCCATTTTCACCCAGGTGAATTCCACAAAGTAGCCAGGCCCATTCCAGAAGTAGTCAAAATTGTCGACGAAGGACATGACCAAGTGGTGTTAAGGATTCACTCCATGGTGCTGAAAAGAAAGCTCTGCTGTTGGGACAGATTTATGTAGGCCCTAACATGTGCAAACTTCAAAAGAGTCGTCATGTCAATCATTTGAGAATTCCTGTGGGTTGAATTCTCTAATATACCGTCTACTTGATTAGTTTGATCTTTACGTTGATGTGAACTAAAGTAACCTGGTTTGGTTTAGCTAATCAGAAGCCCTTTTACATTTTCGGGCCAATTGTGTGAACTTTGGGTTCGCTGTTGACGGTGACTCAGACTCATGACAGCTCGAGATGTGAGGAGAGAAAAGAGATGAACACCATTGTTGAGCTGGAACTTTTACATCTGTTAAAAATACAAATTGCATTTAGAAAAAGACTGTTGCATAATTTTACCCACTTGTTTCAAGTGTAGAGAAAGTAAAGTGTAATATCTATCTGTCGAACTTACCTGTACTGCTGTGGAGAATATAACCAGCGATCATCACTTCAACAAGAAATCGCCTGGCTTTTCTCGGATCGAGAGGACAGCTTTGTTCCAAGACAACCTGATGACTTCTATTGTGACACTGGGCATCTTTACTGTTGCATGCAGGGCATTTTCCACCATGGATTACAAATAGGCATCAGCCTTGGAATTATTGTTTCAGGGGGTTTTCTACGGTACCGTGGGTAACATTCGGTTTCCATTAATTTGCTGAATCATTTAATCACACATGAATTAAGCTTCAACGTGCGCCAAAGTTAGACTGAGTTTAAAGAGCGCACTCTAGTACCCGGTGGGGGGTTCTGTTTTTAATTTCTACATTGTGAATAATTGAATTTGTGTAACTGATAATTTTTTWTTCATAATATATTCAAGTCAAATTGTATTCAGTGTGTGGTTGTATTTTCTTTGAGTCAATCATTCATAAGCCTTAATATATATATTATTAATAACCCTAGCCTTTTGTTTTTCAACTAACAAGTCAATATCATACAAATTCATTTACTGAGATGTTCTTTTCACAGATAATCCCATGCTGATTCATCTGAGCCTTGTGGTGAGAGGGGTTACATATATCTTTGACATCTTTAATTGAGCTGCAGTAGCTCTTACAGTACCACTGCAGAGACATGATGCTTATCATTAAAAACTCACATCAGATACTTATCTCCAGTTGAGTATCAAAAAGGTATCTGTCACAAAGTTGCTGCCTGGACCAGAGGAACGAGTAGACAATTATGGAAAAACCAACTGGCTGGAAACACTCACAGGACCACTCTCCTCCTTCTCTGTGTCTACAACTACAAATAATCTCCAGAATTTGCCTTTTCTCATGCCAAGTACATTTGCTTTAGATGCACAAGACATACTGTACAGTAGTATGACGTTGAGCTTATTCATGACTTTGAGAGGTATAGCCGGGACAAGTGAAGCAACGGTTTGGTAATTTGGTCAGTTCAGTCATGCAACTTGCTGAGCGTAGAGAGGAATGTACAGTAGCCCCAGTTAGAGCTGTATGACTTCACTATGATACGGTATTAGCATAGCCCTGCACCCAACCCTGCTGTTGTTCAGGAATTACATAATAGTAATTAAGACTATCCGCTTGGTCTAAGTACCTCTGGTAAACTGGGTTACTCAGCACTGGGATGGAGTGAGATGAGATCCTCTGAGCTCTCATCTCAAGACATTCACTCTTAATTTTAATAAGACCCATAATGACCCATAGCAAGGTCAGAGGTCACCAGAGGCAGGGCGAGACTGGATGCAGGCCAGGCCAAAGTAGGGGAGAGGAAGGGAGGGCAGGCTCCAAGCCAGGCTGGTATTGGCTGACCACAGACAACTGGTGGACAGGTCAGAAATACAGTGGTTAAAAAGTAAAAGGAGAAGAAAATATACCCTGCTGTCTTGAACTCAGTCTTGGACACCCTGAACTGCAGTGCTGAGTCAATGAACTGAGAAGAGGATGAGGACATGTGGAGAAGCCATGGCTGTGCGAGTGAGATGTGTGTCGAGGGAAACGCAATAAAGAGACTGTGCTGAAAGGCTATGAGATTTATGGGCCTTGGATCTATCTGCTACACAGGGATGTTTAGCTGGGAGGAGCTGAAAGGGGGGGAGCGAAGAAGAGAGAGAGAGAGAGAGAGAGAGAGAGAGAGAGAGAGAGAGAGAGAGAGAGAGAGAGAGAGAGAGAGAGAGAGAGAGAGAGAGAGAGAGAGAGAGAGAGAGAGAGAGAGAGAGAGAGAGGGAGCTGTCTCTTATACACATCTAGATGTGTATAAGAAGAGAGAGTGAGAGTAAGCGAGGGAGAAAGGTAGAGGCATAGATCGTGTGGAAACAAGCCAATACAGCGACTGGTCCCTGTAGACATAATGACTGTAACAATGTAACGCTGTAATACTTTATAGTCACAGCCTGCCAGAGTGTGGTGGTCTGGCCAGAATCAGAAAGACCTGGGACGAGCCATGAAGAACACAAAAAAAAAATGCTGGGTTAATAACAACCCAATTTGGGTTATTTGGTAACCTAGCACTGGGTAAATATTGGACAGGACACACGCTAGGTTATTTTGACACAGCCAGTTGGATGCGTGAATAACCCAAGTTGGGTTTTTGGGATTACCTAAACATGGATTAATTTAACCATCATTTGGGTATTTTTTTCTCAAAGCTGGGTTGACCTAGCAGCTGGGTCTTTTCGAACACAATCCTTAGGTTATTTTCAGGAGGTGAGGCTTATTATGGGTGTGGCTTTCAGATAGCACTTATTGGCCACCTGTGAGAGTAAATGRAATTCCTGTTCATGTTAAGTTTACACTGCAAATTGAAATTTTCCTTAATCATTTTAACATGCTCTTCTATAAAATTAAGATGATTTATTACATATTATAATAAGGTATACCACCTTATTGTAGCCCAACAATGGGATTTACCTAGGCTTTTAAGGAACCCAAACACTCAGACAAGCTACAAAAATGTCAATCTTTGACAGTAACATGTGATAACTATTCAACATAATAGATGAACAGGAATGACATTTACTCTCAAGAGTGGCTAAAAATAACTATCTGAATGCCACGCCCCTACTAAACTATGCCTCCAGTCTTCTGATCTGACCCGCTGGGTCATATGTCAATAACTCAGCACCAATAACCCAGCAACAGGATCAATAACCCAGCAGTTTTTAAAGAAAATAACCCAACTAAGTGACCCAACGCCTGCAACCCAGAAATTGGGTCAACCAAACGACCCAGCATTTTTTAGAGTGAAGAACCACTCGACAGTGTTACATGGGTAGAGGGAAGACAGCGGCTGTCAAAAGGAAAGTTTAATGTACTCGGTCAGGGCAACACAGACCACCACACCAAACCAAGAATTCTGGCTGCCTCTTTTCCTGTCACTTTCTTTCCTTCGCCTGCCTCTGATTGAAAATGTTTCGTTCTCTCTTTACCACCCTCTTCAGGCACAATGAATCATCTATGTTCGAGCTCTCCAACTCTGTTCCTGGAGAACTACCAACCTGTAGGTTTTTGCTTCAACTCTGACGCAAACTCTAGCAGGCTTGTTACTGCAGGCTCGCACATGGTTAGTTGAAAGCCAAACTCTTCATTGAGACAATGCCGCAACATCAATCCATGGGTGAGTCAATGCCACATTTTAATTTGTGCTGAAATCAAAATGAAAGAAAAGTTATCTTGCAAATTCAGCAGGCTACAGTTTGAAATAGACTTTTACAAGTGTTGTCTTTATTTGATTACTTACCGTTAACACAGTCTTTGGTGTGCTTATCAATGTTCAAGTACAAGCACCTTTTTTCCACTCCTAATGATAAAATAATGTATTAGGTTATACAAGCATTTTACTTTGCGTGAAGTTTAAAATACATTGTCATTACTTAATGTGATATATTGAAAAAGTCTATAGGTATTATTATTGTGTTAATTGACAAGTTGAATCAAGTGAGCTACCTCTGGAACAGCTGGGGGTCCCTGAGGAGAGAATTGAGAAACACTGACTGATTTAATCAACAGTTCGTAATTGACACAAGGCCATCCGCAAATCTTTCACAAAACAGTCCAGGCCATATTCATCGTTAATAAGGTAAAACACAGCACATTAGATAAACTGGAATGACACTCTTACTCACGGTTACACAAAAAGCGTGGTGCACAAACCCCAGCCCAAAATATTCTAATGAGCCACCTCCTCTACACTTGAATTATCACTAAATGAGCAAATAACCCTTTTGTGAACTGTAAAGAACCATTGAAGAGCTTACAGTTCTTTGAGTCATAATGGTTGTACATAGAACCCTCAGTCTTCCCAAAGAACCTTTGAGGAACCCTCATTTTGTCGTTTTTACATGTAGCCTGTGTATTAGAGGTCCTGGTTGCCAACCACCTCCAGTTCTTCCGGGGCAGTGTAGTGTAACATAGGCCTCTGTAGGTTAAAGAGTGTTAAGGAGCCACACACATGGTTTTCCTAAACTGTAAATTTTATGGATAATTTCTGATGTGGTTACAGATTTATACCCCCCAACTAAGCACTGCAGCTGCATGTAATTACTAGCTCTCTCACCCTACTGCCTTTCTCTCTGTCTCTCACTTTCCTTTTATTTCCTCTCTTTCTCTCTCTCTCTCTCTCACACACACTTTTTTGTATTTTTCTTCCTCTCCCTCCTTCTCTCACTCTCCACCTTGGCTTCTGATACCCTGAAGCAGCCATATTATATGCCAGTTGCAGAGAGACAGACAGAAATAGAGAGAGAGAGACAGACAGAAATACAGAGAGAGAAATAGAGAGAGTAGAAATACAGAGAGAGAGAGAAAGAGACGTCTGACTTGTGATCCTTGGTGAGTTCCATGACCCAGACTGTGGCCACGCGGTCACCTCTGTCCCATCAATCAAACCTGGATGGATGACACTGTAAATCACTGATGACACTGTAAAACACACACACACACACACACACACACACACACACACACACACACACACACACACACACACACACACACACACACCCATACAGGCACACACGCACACACACAGTTGGGGCTGGGCTGGGCATGCTCTCTCTGGGGTGAAGTCCCAGTGTGCGCTCATGCCTGTAACTTAACTCCAGCCAAACCAACTCATTAGGACAAAACGTGTGTGTGTGTTTGTGTGGTTTATGCGGTGAGATTTCATGATTTCATGTTTTTCTGGACGTGTTGTCATCACGAGTGCAATATATTCTAACAATATCTCTCGGATTCCAACTACCTGTAATATTTTCCATGATATTTTCCCACAATTGCACCCATTACTCCCACACATTATATCATTTAATTACCCTGTCTTAGCTTGCACAATATTTATTAAAATCACACGATACACTCCTAAATCAGTGCCCCTATTTAATGTGCTGCTGATTATAAAGCCTGTATAAAAATGATCACATACCTCATCAGCAAACACCTCACTACAGACTTTGATAAGAGATGTTGGCCTCCGGTGAGTTGTTTTGTAAAATCGTAGGCTATCTAAAAAAACATTTCTAAACATTTGCTTTGTTGTCCAGTGACTTCAGTCCACTGTTTGAATCATTAAAACGTGTTGATATAATAAAACTAAACATTGAGTAACAAAGTGTTTATTATCATGTTCTGCTGGTCCACATGGTCCAGCAGTATCGTCACAATCTTTGTCCGGGAAGTTTAGAGTTATAAGTCATATTGTAGTCCATGATAAATGGCACTCATGGAAATTACATTAAGTTGCATATAAATAGCTATTTCATGTCATGGAAAAAGGGTATSTCTTGCAGTGTGACCAGTGTTGATTCACCATGAGCTGGTGACTGGTTTTGAAGATCTGGGATGCTGCTAGTTAGACAAAGATTTGGTTTAGTTTAGCTACAACATATTGGTCTTTTTAGGTATAGTTGAGATCATCTCCCTGGTTAGATTGGCTACTACTTGGGTGATAGGATCAGTCAGCACACCTACCAAACTCTGTACCCCCAGGAGCTCCAAAAAGACCTTTAGCTATAACCTTAGCTTTTTATAAACAAATCATCATCATATTTTTCTTTCTTCATGGTAAGTTTAGCAAGAAGTCAGACCAGAACAGTCAAGGCCGAGCTTTGAGGGTGTTCCAGTGCTTGTCTTATTAATCCGTCTGAAGCCATAAAAGAAGCAGAAAAATAAACATTTCAGCTCTGTAACAAGGAAGTTCACTTCACCTTCTTGTCCTTTTTCTAAATGAAGAATTTACGGCTGTGGCTTTGAACTCACCACCAAAACAGTAAATCTAACCCATTAGAACAAAGCAGTAGAAAGCCATGGTGGGTTAGGAATAAAGCATTCTGACTCATTAGAGAGAATGAAAGAGCTTATTTGGTTGTGTTTCTTGTTAGGCCGCAGACACATGATTTGGTGGTGGAATATTAGGCACGCTGGGGGTATTGTAACTGAATCCTTGCCTTCCGTTCAGGCTTTGATAGGGGTTGTTGCAATGATTACAGATACTTCATTGTGTAAATCAATTCAGCTGTCTCGCTAAAACACACACATGCACGCACACGCGCGCACACACGCACACAGGACTGGAGTCAATTATTGGGCACAATGGGTTTTGGTTTTGATTGTTGAACAAGCAAATGAGACATGACATAGAAAAACATATCCATTTTTATATGAACCTGAAACTGCTTTAAGTGTGAGTCCGTCTGCCCACTGGACGTGATGCATTCCATGGGAAATCAATACTACATTTTTATGAAAGCCTCTCTCTCACACTCGCACTCAGTCTGTCTCGCTTTCCCTCTCATTCTCTCTCGCTCATCACTCTCTCTCTCTCTCTCTCTCCCTATTCATTGTTATGTATTTCTTGGCTTGGTAAGAGCCTAACACAATACCAGATGCATTTCATAAGGCCTTATTTTGAGGGCCTAGTTTTACCCTAATACAGAAGGCCTGAAACTCATACACATCACTAATGAACCAATACCACGTTCATCATTATCCTATTATCCTATTTCCCAGCATGCTCTCTTGCAGGTTGATTTTTAGAATTGTTTGTTTCAATATCTATGTTTGTGCATGTACATGTATTGATTAATTCATGAATTACTCTTACGCTACTCAAATATAAATTACAAGCATTTTCTAAACTAATCCATGTTACTTGGATTTATTGCACCCATTCCTGAAATGGTTGTTCCAGTCTAAATAATTTACATAGTCTCATACCTTAGATATCCCAACTATGGTCGAATATTTTCCTCTGTATTTTACAAATATTCCATCCTGAGATTAAATCACTTTTCTCCTGGGTAACCTGGTATTTCCCACCAAAAGTGCCATTCAAAAGCATTATAAAGCGTACAAATGTCAGGATTTGATTAGAGCTTTGATCAGCATGAAAATTCCAACCTGATGCTACCGGAGCCTGATGAGCCATATATTAAATACATTTTATGAGCCCTACATTAACGACATTTAATAAGCCCAAGCCCAAAAAATCCCAAATGATTGTGCCATTATCAAAATACATACTGTACATGATATAGTCTACTGTACATAATGCACGACACAAAAACATAAAAGCCCATAGATGTAGCTAGCTACACTATCGTTCTAAAGTTTGGGGTCACTTAGAAATGTCCTTGTTTTTGAAAGAAAATAACKTTTTTTTTGTCCATCAAAATAACATCAAATTGATCAGAAATACAGTGTAGACATTGTTAATGTTGTAAATGACTATTGTAGCTGGAAACGGCTGATTTTTAATGGAATATTTACATAGGCGTACAGAGGCCCATTTTCAGCAACCATCACTCCTGTGTTCCAATGGCACGTTGTGTTAGCTAATCCAAGTTTATAATTTTAAAAGGCTAATTGATCATTAGAAAACCCTTTTGCAATTATATTAGCACAGATGAAAACTGTTGTTCTGATTTAAGAAGCAATAAAACTGGCATGCTTTAGACTAGATGAGTATCTGGAGCATCAGCATTTGTGGGTTCGATTACAGGCTCAAAATGGCCAGAAATAAAGGACTTTCTTCTGAAACTCAACAATCTATTCTTGCTCTGAGAAATGAAGGCTATTCAACAATTTAAAAAACAAGGTGACACTCGAAAGCCAGATGGAGATGGATAAATTTGACGTGCATTCTGTCTATATATTACTGTAGCATAGTCTATGCTGCAGAAAATGTAGGCCTACCTGTCACAAGAAAAAGTTACTATGATGAGATGYTTGATCTACATGCATTGTGACCTCCGCTCCATACTGAGATGGGCTGTCTGTCCCCACTTTGAGCGTTGATTCATCATGCAGAGGTAGTAGAGAAGCCAGCTTTAGACATTGCATATAATTTAAGTTCCATTTCACACCATGATGTTCATATAAATAATTTATCATAATTTACCGGTTTCTCACAGTTATTCCGGGAAAAGGGAGTGGATTTGTGAGGTAAATCCCGGTAAATCTCGGTAACCAGATTCCCGCCATTCAACCCTAGTCCCAACCCTGGAAGTCATTCCAAATAAAGGTTACAGGTGATTACAAAAATCCAAAAGTTGGATATCCCTACTCTGGCTGGAATTTGATAGAAAATACAAATCACCTTGCAAGCTAGCGTAATGGGACTTGCAGCCAGATGTGGCCTGTAAACTGAGTTTCAGGCCATTGCATTACACTCTCAGATTGGATTTGTTCTTAAAGGGGTACAAACACTTGTCACTGTAGTGGTACCCAGTAAGGCTTTCTTTTGTACCTTTAGTGATAAGCACATACTTGTACCCCAGTTCATACTGCAGGAAACACCAGGCCTGGAAATAGGGTTGAACATTTTCCCAAAACGCCCAGCTTTTCCAAAAATCCTGGTTGGGATATCCAACAATTGGTTTTTTATTCACCTGCAACCAGAATGACTGGCAGGGTTAGGATCATTGTGAGTAGACTACCTAATCATTTTAAACTTGAACAAACATTTTATTAAAAATCGTACTAACTGATTGGATTAGTTTACGCTGTTCTGGTGTCTATATTCGTCCATAGACGCATAAATCAACAGTGTTGATTTAACACTGCATGTACATTTATTCATTTTTTTTACACTGGAACATTTGCTGTAAAATAATGTAGTGCCATACTTATGGCCTTGAAATGGTTTTAATAGTTATTAGCGGGTAGGTTGAAACCTTAGTGTGTGTCAGTGTTTCATGGTTTAGGGTAGGTTGAAACCTTAGTGTGTATCAGTGTTTCATGGTTTAGGGCAGGTTGATACCTCAGTGTGTGGTATCAAGCAAGTATTCTTCGACTGGAGTTATTGATGAACCTCTGTCAGAGAAGAGGGTCTGAAGGGACCTGTTACTGTAGGTTTTGTGTGTGTGTGTGTGTGTGTGTGTGTGTGTGTGTGTGTGTGTGTGTGTGTGTGTGTGTGTGTGTGTGTGTGGTGTGTGTGTGTGTGTGTGTGTGTGTGTGTGTGTGTGGCATGTGTGCGTGCGTGTGTGCGTGTGTGCATTCTTCTCTGGGTGTGTCTATGTGAGACGGGTGACAGAGAGAGAGAGAGAGAAGAGAGAGAGAGAGAGGAGAAGAGAGAGAGAGAGAGAGAGAAGAGAGAATATATTAGAACTGTGAGAACATGAATGAAATAGAAGAGGCAGCTGCTACAATTTACTCCATAAAGTTGGAGTATAATTTCCTTGTCAAAACACAGCCGAAGAGCTGTGTGCTGTCAAACTTACCTTCTCTGCACACACTTCCTCTTATAGTATGTGCAGTGTGAGAAAATAGAGACAGAAAGAGACGAAGGAACATTAATATGATGTGTGTGTGTGTGAAGAGAGAGAGAGAGAGAGAGAGAGAGAGAGAGAGAGAGAGAGAGAGAGAGAGAGAGAGAGAGAGAGAGAGAGAGAGAGAGAGAGAGAGAGAGAGAGAGAGAGAGAGAGAGAGAGAGAGAGAGAAGAGAGAGAGAGAGAGAGAGAGAGAGAGAGAGAGAGAGAAGAGGAGAGAGAAGAGAGAGAGGAGAAGAGGGAGAGAGAAGAGAGAGCAAAGGTAAATTCATGTGATGAAACTGACCAATAAATGTTGAAAGTGTTCAAAACAAGAGCGAGAAAGTGGGGATCAGAGATAAGGAAAGTAGGATGAAGCAAGGAGCTGTTCCTTCACTATGTGTTAGGGAGTAAAATGTATAGAGTGGTACAGGGGCACATGGTAACAACACATCTTGGCTCCCCTCTCACAATTTATAAAGCTAGGGAAACCAGACATGCAACCAGCTCTCGTTTAGCTTATCCTGTGTATCCCATGTTTACTGTGTGTGTGTGTGTGTGTGTGTGTCTGTGTGTGTCTGTGTGTGTCTGTGCGTGTGTGTGTGTGTTTCTGCAAGTGGCTGCTGTTCTGTATTTAATTTCTCAACGTTAGTCTGCCCGCTGCGTGGCCTCTGAGGTCCAGGCAGTTCATGTCCGTCTACTGGAGCAGCAGATGTATGTTAACTAGTAGCAGAACCGCTCGTCTCACTCCTCCCTTTGAACAGCCCTGTCAGGCCCCGGCACCACCGCCCACGAACACAAAGACCCATACCAGAGGAGTGCATCACCCGTGCCTGCTTCGTCTGGAAAGAATGAACACATTGCTGCTGCTTCCTTATGTTTTCTGAATCTATTTTACATTTACATTGACATTTAAGTAATTTAGCAGATGCTCTCATCCACAGTGACTTGCATTAGATGAGTTCATCTAATAAGATAGCTAAGTGGGACAACTGCAGGTACAGTGCCTTTGGAAAGTATTCAGATCCTTTGACTTTTTCCACATTTTGTTACATTACAGATTTATTTTAAAATTGTTCCTCATCAATCTACTCACAATACCCCACAAAGCAAAAACAGGTTTTTAGACATTTTTAGCAAGTTTATAGAAATATGTAATACACAAAAATATCACATTTACATAAGTATTCAGACCCTCTACTCAGTACTTTGTTGAAGCACCATTGGCAGTGACTACAGCCTGGAGTCTTCTTGGTATGACCCTACAAGCTTGGCACACCTGTATTTGGGTAGTTTCTCCCATTCATTTCTGTAGATCCTTTCCAGCTCTGTCAGGTTGGATGGGGGGGGTGTTGCTGCACAGCTATTTTCAGGTCTCTCCAGAGATCTTCGATCGGGTTCTAGTCCGGGCTCTGGCTGGGCCACTCAAGGACATTCAGACTTGTCCCGAAGCCACACCTGCATTGTCTTGGCTGTGTGCTTATGGATCATTGTCCTTTTGGAAGGTGAACCTTCGCACCAGTCTGAGGTCCTGAGCGCTCTGGAGCAGGTTTTCATCAAGGATCTCTCTGTACTTTGCTCTGTTCATCTTTKCCTTGATCCTGACTAGTCTCTCAGTACCTGCCGCTGAAAAACATCCCCARAGCATGATGCTGCCATCAGACATGACGTTTTGCTTTCAGGCCAAAGAGTTCAATCTTGGTTTCATCAGACCAGAGAATCTTGTTTATCATGGTCTGAGTGTCCTTTTGGTGACTTGTGGCAAACTCCAAGTCTGCTGTCATGTTTATTTTACTGAGGAGTGGCTTCCGTCTGGCCACTCTACCATAAAGGCCTGATTGGTGGAGTGCTGCAGGTTGTCCTTCTGGAAGGTTCTCCCATATCCACAGAGGAACTCTAGAGCTCTGTCAGAGTGACCATTGGGTTCTTGGTCACATCTCTGACCAAGTCCCTTCTCACCCGATTGCTCAGTTTGGCCATGTGGTCAGCTCTAGGAAGAGTCTTGGTGGTTCCAAACTTCTTCCATTTAAGAATGATGGAGGGTACGGTGTTGTTGGGGACCTTCAATGCTGCAGAAATGTTTTGGTACCCTTCCCCAGATCTGTGCCTCCACACAATCCTGTCTAAAGCTCTACGGACAATTCCTTCAACCTCGTTGCTTGGTTTTTGCTTTGACATGCACTGTCAACTTTGGAACCTTATATAGACAGTTCTGTGCCTTTCCAAACCATGTCCAATCAATTTGAATGTATTTCAGGTGGACTCCAAACAAGATGTAGAAACATCTCAAGGAGGATCAATGGAAACAGGATGCACCTGAGCTCAATTTCGAGTCTCATAGCATCGAGTCTCATATGTAAATAAGGTATTTCTAAAAAACTGTTTTTTTTCAAATGTTTAACTAGGCAAGTCAGTTAAGAACATTAAGAACATATTCTTATTTAAAATGACAGCCTAGGATCAGTGGGTTAACTGCCTTGTTCAGGGGCAGAATTACATATTTTTAGCTTGTGAGCTCCAGGGTTTGATCTAGCAACCTTTCGGTTACTGGCCCAACGCTCTAACCACTAGGCTACCTGCCACCCACATTTTCACTTTGTCATTGTTGGGTATTGTGTGTAGAGGACATTTTTTTATTCTATCCATTTTAGAATAAGGCTGTAACGTAACAAAATGTGGAAAAAGTCAAGGGGTCTGAATACTTTCAGAAGGCACTGTATATGTGATTGAGAGAGAGTTGAGTGCACTTGCGAACCCCTCCCTAGCTCCCTAATTGGTTCTTTGCAGTAAGTAGTCCATGATGCTCTCTCACAACAGATCCTCGGCCTATGGACTGATATGACTGCTGCACAGTGTGCAGCAGAAGAGACATAACAGTAGTTATAAAACAGCTGGCCAGCTGTGGCCTAAAATCAATATTCATATGAAATAATAAACAATAATAGAAAGTGTAAACATTGATCTCACCAAATAAAAAAAGAGAACAGATGTAATAAATGTAGTCRCCCGACGATGAAAGGCATACCCTGGCCTAGTCGCTGCATTATGTGACGGTATATAGTAACTGCTAAATGTTTTGTTTTTACTCCAGAACTGGAACTATGTAGTCCATTGGACTCCAGTGCAACAACAGGGTTAGAGTGTGTTTCTCTCTTCTTTACAGAGAGTGATCTGACCTGATGGTTCTTCTCAATTATGGTCCTGCTGAGATCAGAGAGGAAGCCATCAGGACCACTCACCACTCCTAACTGACAACATCCCCTTTAATTATTATTCTAACAGAATATAAAAAGTGAGTGGAAACTATTTGCATTCCAGACTCCTGGTGGGGGAGCGGACTGGGGCTCTTAGCTCTTAGCTGGTGGGGTAGGCTACATTTACTCTTCATGGGGTCTGGCCTGTTCTGTTAGGAGGGCAGCATCGGGATGAGGTGTGGGCAACAGGACAGGATAAACACTCCTAATACATATTAAGAGAAAAGGGTTTCTCAAGGGTTCTTTGGTAAAGGTGATGGTTCTAAGTGGAAACATAATGACTCAAAGAACCCTTTGAGCCCTTCAATTGTTCGATGCAGTTCACAAAAGAGTTCTTTCCTCTTATAGTGATAATTAAAAAGTAGGGGCAGCAGTTCATTCTAATATTTTGATTCGGGGTTCACACACATCTCTTTTTGTGCAACTGTGAGAGTGTCATTCCATTTGATCTAATCTGTTGTATCGTGCCATTTCATATGAAATGTTTTCAGAATGTAACCATTTTTTGAAGGTTCTATAAAGAACCATGCTCATACAATTCTAAATGGAAGCTTTAACTTCTTATGGATTTAATATGCTATAAATAACCCTTTCCTAAGGTTCTATAAAGCACCAACAAGGGTTCTGCTACCATTACAACCCTTTTTTGTGCTGTATAGAACCCTTTTTAATCGTTCTTTATGGAACCTTGATGGAGAATGAGAATTGTTCTTTATACAACCAATGTCAAAGTTCTAAAAAATAACGTAAGTTATTTTTTCTGGTTATCCATGTTATATTGTTAAAATTCCATAGGTTTTATTTTTGTGTTAATTGACAAGTTGAATCAGGTGTGGTAGCTAGTAATGTTGCATTTGATACCAGCGCTCCAAGGCATGCGTCGAAATCGCTAAGAAGTGCACTTCGAAGTAGTGTGCCAATGCCTGTATCACTTTATCAGAAGCACGTGATCAATGACATCCAAAGCTTTGTTTCGTCGAACAGCCACCTGATTGGTTCGGTATATTTTTGGTAGAAGACAAAAAGGCTACTCTTTACACGCGCTATGGCATGTGGGACATCATCTATAATCATTTGGCTGCTCTAAATTCTTTTGACCAGCAGGTGCCACTAGTGTACACTGTGTTGATCCAAGCCTCGAGTAATGAACCTATTTCCGACACAACTGACTAGAAAGTCTCAATGCTTCAAGAAGCTTCATTTCCCCATCACTCGTGGTAGCATCATCTTTGAGTCTTCCTCAAGACACCACTAGTGGCCATAGTCATATATAATGTGTAATGGCATAACACAACAGATTAGGTAAACTGGAATGGCACTCTCACTCGGTTGCACTAAAAGAGCTGTGCGCAAACCACGCCCCATAATATTCTAATGGCATTACGTCCCTAAATTTAGATTATAACTAAAATAATAAAGAGCTATTTTCTGAAATTCAAAGAAATATTGAAGAGCTCAAAGGGCTCTTTGGATCAGTATGGTTCCACAAAGAACCATCATCCTTTCCAAAGAACCCTTAAAGAACCCATCATCCTTCCCAAATAACACTTCTTTTTTTAGTGTGTATCTGCTTCTCTCTCTACTTTCTCTCTCCTTCCCTCCATCGTTTCATCATGATGGAGGGATGTACATATTCTCATTCACCCCTTTAGATTTGTGTGTATTAGGTAGTTGTTGGGAAATTGTTAGATTATATATTATAAATATTACTGCACTGTCGGAACTAGAAGCACAAGCATTTTGCTACACTCGCATTAACATCTGCTAACCATATGTATGTGACCAATAAAATTTGATTTGATTTTGATTATAATGTGGCCTGTTTCTAACCCTGCAGTGTCCTCTGTCCTCTGCTCACATGACCATTACTGTTCCCTCTCTCTTCCCTCTCTTTCGCTTTCTCCCTCACTTCTTCATCCTCTCCACCCCACACCATGTCCCGGTCAGCCTTTCATTACATTCACCCACCAGAATGTAGAACCGCTCCACTTTATGTGAGTAGAAAACTGCAGTGTAGTTCTGGCTGGAGAGCTGGGCTGCTTCCAAGCCAGAGAACTGCTGCTGTGCTTGAGAGTAGCTTCGGTGTGCAGTCTTACCTGACTTCTCTCTACTCTAACAAACAGACACAAAAACCCCAGCAACCCACACGTCGGTGACTACTCTACTTCCCTCCGTGTCTGCTGCATTGCTTTCAGGATGCTGACACTTGTCCATCATATTATGAACTGCTTCCTCACAGGGCTGCCAAAAAGTCCCAATTAAATATACAGTAGTGACTGACCAGAACTTTAGAAACTGTATGAACTATTTATGCATCAGCGAGTTCAAGAAAATAGGCAGTCTCATAACAGAGCTGTAAGGTGTATCAATTGGTAATCAGTCAGAGACGACTCAAATAACACAAGGGAAAGGAAAAGGGGATACCTAGTCAGTTGTACAACTGAATGCATTCAACAGAAATGTGTCTTACACATTTAACCAAACCCCTCTTAACTTGGGTCAATAGAATGAGATTCTTCTATGGGGCCAAAAACGTGACATCACCACTTCCCTCTCACTGGGTGGCAGACCTGGGTTCAATACAATATTTAAAGTATTTCAATTACTTTCACATAGATTTTGAAGTAAGTCTTTAGATATTCTTTTTTTGAAAATACAAGTAGTTCATTATTTAGTAATGCATTTGTAAATACACTTAGAAAGTATTTGCATATATTTGAAAAGTGTTTTTTAAAATACAAATATTTAAATACTCCCATGCATTGGAACCCAGCATCACAAAGCATCTCAGGGTAGAAAAAAGGCCATAAGTGCTGAGAATAGAGACATTTTACTCATAGTAATATCAGTAAAGTCTCTATGCATTAAGTCTCTTAAGTCATAAGAGTCCCACCTAGTCGACAGATAATTAGGAGACCTCCTCACCAGTTAAGAGTTACCAGCAGGTGTCTTGATAATAGAAAAATGCAGTGAGTCAGTGGTTCCTGCACCACATGCAATTGCTTTGTAGTTGTTGAAAGAATATTTGCATATTTCTATATTATCAATCCATAGACCTACATGGAACAGCCTATCTCTTGCAATTTTGACAATAATTTCACGAGGCCTATTTCACATGATATGCCTAAACACAAAATAATCATACATTTTTCGTTTGATTATTGAAATAACCTACATAATGATTAAAGTTATAAATTTGGAGGGCAATGTCACATTGTTACACTCAACTAAAATAGAAACGCAACATGTAAAGTGTTGGTCCCATGTTTCATGAGCTGAAATAAAAATCCCAGAAAGGTTCCATATGCACAAAAAGCTTATTTCTCTCAAATTTTGTGCACAAATTTGTTTACATCCCTGTTAGTGAGAATTTCACCTTTCCATCCACCTGACAGGTGTGGCATAAAAATAATCTGATTAAACAGCATGATCATTACACAGGTGCACAATAAAAGGCCACTCTAAAATGTGCAGTTTTGTCACTCAACACAATGCCACAGATGTCTCAAGTTTTGAGGGAGTGTGCAATTCGCATGCTGACTGCAGGAATGTCCACCAGAGCAGTTGCCAGAGAATTGAATGTTCATTTCTCTACCATAAGCCCCACCCAACATTATTTTAGAGAATTTGGCAGTACATCCAACTGGCCTCACAATCGCAGACCACATGTAACCATCGTCTGAGACCAGCCACCTGGACAGCTGATGAAACTGTGGGTTTGCACAACTGAAAGGTGTCTTGACCTGACTGCAGTTTGGTGTTGTATCCAACTTCAGTGGGCAAATGCTCACCTTTGATGGCCACTGGCACACTGGAGAAATGTGGTCTTCACGGTTGAATCCTGGTTTCAACTGTACAGGGCAGATGGCAGACAGTGTGTATGGCGTTGTCTGGGGGAGCGGTTTGCTGATGTCCACGTTGTGAACAGAGCGCCCCATGGTGGCAGTCGGGTTATGGTATGGGCAGGCATAATCTACGGACAATGAACACAATAGCATTTTTTGTATGTCCTGAGGCCCATTGTCGTGGCATTCATCCGCCACCATCACCTCATGTTTCAGCATGATACTGCATGGCCCCAAGTCACAAGGATCTGTACACAATTCCTGGAAGCTGAAAATGTCCCCGTTTTTCCATGGCCTGCATCCTCACCAGACATGTCACACATTGAGCATGTTTGGGATGCCCATTGCCATGTACGACAGCGCGTTCCAGTTCCCGCCAATATCCAGCAACTTCGCACAGCCATTGAAGAGGAGTGGGTCAACATTCCACAGGCCACAATCAACAGCCTGATCAACTCCATGCGAAGGAGATGTGTCGCACTGCATAAGCCAAATGGTTGTCACACCAGATACTGACTGGTTTTCTGATCCATGCCCCTACCTTTTTTTAAAGATATCTGTGACCAACAGATGCATATCTGCATTCCAAGTTATGTGAAATCCATAGATTAGGGCCTAATGAATTTATTTAAAATCATGCATGTTGCGTTTAAAATTAAGGAGTCTATTTAATCAAATCCCAATTAGCCGACATCCGCATAGCGGTTGTTTTGGCTGGGTCAGAGGTGGAACTGAGTTAGAGCTGTTAAATCCACAAGTGACTCCTGGCATTATAGCTAAAGTGGACATTGCCATTACTTGCATGGAGTCGCATTAACAGAAATCCAATACAGCCTTGTTTCCAAGTTTGAATACTGGAATGTGAGAGGTAATCTACACCTCAATTAGGATGGTAGAAAACCATATTATTTAGTTGAATGATTTTTCAATTTGAGTGTTATTATTTCTATATAGCCTACACTTTCTAGTTCTGAACTTCTAACAAGAGTAGGGCGCTATACGGGTGCCTGCTATCGGCATTTAACGCTTGAACTGATTTATTCTAGGCCTTAGAGTTGTTAAACAGGAGTGACGAGTGTGTTAGCAGTAGTGATGTTACGTTTGATACCAGAGCTCCAAGGTATGAGTTGAAATCGCTAAGCTGCTAACTTCGAAGCAGTGTGCCGATGCATGTATCACTTCATCAGTAGTACGTGACGTCCGAAGCTTCATTTGATCACTGGGTGCTTTCTTTGATTACAAGCTGCTTTCAAATACTGGCCTTTACTGGACACCATACTTACAAATATATTTTGGATTTTGTAAAAAAAGTATTACTTTACCAGTAGCGTATCAGGTAGAGTAGGGAACTATGGAACAATCAGGGACACAAGGGTATGAGGTTGAATCTTGTTGAAAACACTATTTAGAGAATTGTTTTATGCGAAACCATACTTTCTGCACTGCTGTTCAAATAATTTGTTTTATTTAGTATAGTATAAGCTTCTGTCTTAAGCATCCTAAATAATGCAATAGATTCCGTTTTTTTAAATAGTACATTTGAATCTAAAAATGGGAAGCATGATATAAGATACAAACCTGGTATTCAAACTGTCAAAACATAATCCTAAAACCTACTCTGAGCTGGGAGTTTTTTGTTGTTGTCTTCAAACAGGTTTTAACAGGATTCCTAGGACATTTTCTGAGACCCTGTTGATACGGGCCCAGGTCCTGGTTTCCCGATAGCGATGGAATTTAGGGTTACAAGTGTTTTAACGATGCATAATAAAAACAATGGCAGAAGATGTCGCACCCATTTCCCAAAACACCACACAGTGCACAAGTTAAACTTAACTGTGTTGTTACAGGAGCTGTCCCGTGCTGAAAATTATTCCAYAATATAGGCTAAAGAGCTCAGTGTAGCTCTTAAATGATTTATGCCCATTCAAAGTCTTCTTTAAAAAGCCCTTTTTCATACAATACAGTTATCCCATCAAGATAAATGTTCTGTACCCTATTATGTATTTAAGATGTTGTATTATGTTGTCCATGTGTTATGTATTTAAGATGTTGTATTATGTTGTCCATGTGTTATGTATTCTAAGATGTTGTATTATGTTGTGCCATGTGTTAATGTATTTAAGATGTTGTATATAGTTGCATGTGTTATGTATTCTGAGATGTTGTTTTATGTTGTCCATGTGTTATGTATTCTAAGATGTTGTATTATGTTGTCATGTGTATATGTATATCTACGATGTTGTATTTGTTGTCCATGTGTTATGTATTCTAAGATGTTCTATTAGTTGGTCATGTGTTATGTATCTAAGATGTTGTATTATGTTGTCCATGTGTTATGTATTATAAGATGTTGTATTATGTTGGTCATGTGTTATGTATTTAAGATTTTGTATTATGTTGTCCATGTGTAATGTATTTAAGATGTTGTATTATGTTGTCCTTGTGTTATGTATTCTAAGATGTTGTATTATGTTGTCCATGTGTTATGTATTCTAAATTGTTGTATTATGTTGTCCATGTGTTATGTATTCTAAGATGTTGTATTATGTTGTCCATGTTATGTATTCTAAGATGTTGTATTATGTTGTCCATGTGTTATGTATTCTAAGATGTTGATATATGTTGTCCATGTGTTATGTATTCTAAGATGTTGTATTATGTTGCCATGTGTTATGTATTCTAAGATGTTGTATTATGTTGTCCATGTGTTATGTATTCTAAGATGTTGTATATGTTGTCCATGTGTTTATGTATTCTAAGATGTTGTATTATTGTTTCCTTGTGTTATTATTCTAAGATGTTGTATTATGTTGTCCATGTGTTATGTATTTTAAGTTTGTATTATGTTGGTCCAGTGTTATGTATTCTAAGATGTTGTATTATGTTGTCCATGTGTTATGTATTCTGAGATGTTGTATTATGTTGTCCATGTGTTATGTGTTCTAGATGTTGTATTATGTTGGTCATGTGTTATGTATTGAAGATGTTGTATTATGTTGTCCATGTGTTATGTATTTCTAAGAGTTTTATTATGTTGTCCATGTGTTATGTATTCTAAGATGTTGTATTATGTGTCCATTGTTATGTATTAAGATGTTGTATTATGTTGTCCATGTTATGTATTCTAAGATGTTGTATTTATGTTGTCCATGTGTTATGTATTCTAAGATGTGTATTATGTTGTCCATTTGTTATGTATTCTAAGATGTTGTATTATGTTGTCCATGTGTTATGTATTCTAAGATGTGTATTATGTTGTCCATGTGTTATGTATTCTAAGAATGTTGTATGTATGTTGTCCATGTGTTATGTATTCTAAGATGTTGTATTATGTTGGCCATGGGTTATGTGTTCTGAGATGTGTATATTTTTCATGTGTTATGTATTCTAAGATGTTGTATTATGTTGTCCATGTTTATGTATTTCTAAGATGTTGAATTATGTTGGTCATGTGTTATGTATTTAAGATTTGTATTATGTTGTCCATGTGTTATGTATTTAAGATGTATATTATGTTGTTCCATGTGTTATGTGTTTGAGATGTTGTATTATGTTGGTCATGTGTTATGTATTCTAAGATGTTGTATTATGTTGGCCATGTGTTATGTATTCTAAGATGTTGTTATTATTGTTGGCCATGTGTTATGTATTCTAAGATGTTGTATTATGTTGGCCATGTGTTATGTATTCTAAGATGTTGTATTATGTTGGCCATGTGTTATGTATTCTAAATGTTGTATTATGTTGTCCATGTTATGTATTCTAAGATGTTGTATTATGTTGTCCATGTTTTATGTATTCTGAGATGGTTGTATTATTGTTGTCCATGTGTTTATGTATTCTAAGATGTTGTATTATGTTGGCATGTGTTATGTATCTAAGATGTTTTATTATGTTGGCCATGTGTTATGTATTCTAAGATGTTGTTATTATGTTGGCCATTATGTATTCTTAAGATGTTGTATTATGTTGTCCATGTGTTATGTATTTAAGATGTTGTATTATGTGTCCATTGTATGTATTCTAAGATTATATTATGTGGCCATGTGTTATGTATTCTAAGATGTTGTATTATGTTGGTCATGTGTTATGTATTTAAGATGTTGTATTATGTTGGCCATGTGTATGTATTTAAGAATGTTGTATTATGTTGCCATGTGTTATGTTTAAGATGTTGTATAGTTGTCCATGTGTTATGTTATCTAAGATGTTTATTATGTTGTCCATGTGTTATGTATTTAAGATGTTGTATTATGTTGGCCATTGTGTATGTATTTGAAGATGTTGTATTATGTTGGCCATGTGTTATGTATTTTAAGATGTTGTATTATGTTGTCCATGTGTTATGTATTCTAAGATGTTGTATTATGTTGTCATGTGTTATGTATTTAGATTTGTTGTATTATGTTGTTCATGTGTTATGTATTCTAAGATGTTGTATTATGTTGGCCATGTGTTTATGTATTCTAGATGTTTATTATGTTGTCCATGTGTTATGTATTCTAAGATGTTGTATTATGTTGTCCATGTGTTATGTATTCCAAGATGTTGTATTATGTTAGCCATGTGTTATGTACAGTATTCCAAGAGTTTTCTCATGCTATTTTGTATGCAATGTTTATGTCAATTCTGCATTTCTTCAGTTTGTGTAAACTGTGAGCAAGACTGAATAAAGCCAAAGTCAAAGTCGCTCATTCCCTCAATCGTTATAAAAAATATCAATGTCAACTAAAATAGGATATGATGACAATGGTTTTGGTAATTGCTCAACAAATCAGAACTGGGCTTCAAGTAGACCTTGARATATTCTACAATAAAATAGTTAAACAATTCAAATTCTTCAAATCATTAAACATGAAGTATCAAGTTAAGCGACGTTGCCATAGACCTAATATGTTGACCTTTATGTTATTGGTTACACTGTAAAACATTTCACATTCACATTTTGGTCATTTAGCAGGCACTCTTGTCACTACCAACATAGGTAAATCAGCCTTTAGTTTCAATGACCCAAATGTTTGGAATAATTTGCAAACCTCATTCAACCTTGAATCCCTGGTGCCAATAGGGCAGTTTAGAACAATGATGAGGGATGTATTCACTGAGGTTAGCAAGTGTTTTGGTTGATTTTGCTGATTTTATTTGTATTGTTGTTGATTGTGATGGTTTATTAGTGTTATGGTTGATTGTGATGGTTTGTTAGTGTTATGGTTGATTGTGGTGGTTTATTAGTGTTTTGGTGGATTTTGGGGGGTTTATTTGTGTTGTGGTTGATTGTGATGGTTTATTAGTGCTATGGTTGATTGTGATAGTCTATGTAAGAATGCTGTTCATCGACTACAGCTCAGCATTTAACACCATAGTACCCTCCAAACTCGTCATTAAGCTCGAGACCCTGGGTCTCGACCCCTCCCTGTGCAACTGGGTCCTGGACTTTCTGACGGGCCGCCCCCAGGTGYTGAGGGTAGGAAACAACATCACCAACCTGCTGATCCTCAACACTGGGGCCCCACAAGGGTGCGTTCTCAGCCCTCTCCTGTACTCCCTGTTCACCCATGACTGCGTGGCCATGCACGCCTCCAACTCAATCATCAAGTTTGCAGACGACACTACAGTGGTAGGCTTGATTACCAACAACAACGAGACGGACTACAGGAAGGAGGTGAGGGCCCTCGGAGTGTGGTGTCAGGAAAATAACCTCACACTCAACCTCAACAAAACAAAGGAGATGATCGTGGACTTCAGGAAACAGCAGAGGGAGCACCCCCCTATCCACATCGACAGGACAGTAGTGGAGAAGGTGGAAAGTTTGAATATCCTCGGCGTACACATCACGGACCAACTGAAATGGTCCACCCACCCGATGTCGCAAACTACTTGCCCTCCAGGACACCTACACCACCCGATGTCACAGGAAGGCCAAAAAGATGATCAAGGACAACAACCACCCGAGCCACTGCCTGTTCACCCCGCTATCATCCAGAAGGCGAGGTCAGTACAGATGCATCAAAGCTGGGGCCGAGAGACTGAAAAACAGCTTCTATCTCAAGGCCATCAGACTGTTAAACAGCCATCACTAACATTGAGTGGCTGCTGCCAACATACTGACTCAAATCTCTAGCCACTTTAATAATAAAACATTTGATGTAATAAATGTATCACTAGTCACTTTAATGCCACTTTATATAATGTTTACATACCCTACATTACTCATCTCATATGTATATACTGTACTCTATACCATCTACTGCATTTTGCCTATTTTTTTGCCTATGCCGTTCGGCCATCGCTCATCCATATATTTATATGTACATATTCTTATTCATTCCTTTACACTTGTGTGTATAAGGTAGTTGTTGCAAAATTGTTAGATTACTTGTTAGATATTACTGCATGGTCGGAACTAGAAGCACAAGCATTTCACTACACTCGCATTAACATCTGCTAACCATGTGTATGTGACCAATAAAATTTGATTTGATTATTAGTGTTGTGGTTGATTGCGAGGGTTTATTAGTGTTGTGGTTGATTGCGAGGGTTTATTAGTGTTGTGGTTGATTGCGAGGGTTTATTAGTGTTGTGTGTTATTGCGAGCGGATTCATGTTGTGGTTGATTGCGAGGGTTTATTAGTGTTGTGGTTGATTGCGAGGGTTTATTAGTGTTGTGGTTGATTGCGAGGGTTTATTAGTGTTTTGGTTGACTGCGAGGGTGTCTTAGTGTTTTAGTTGATTGCGAGGGTTTATTAGTGTTGTGGTTGATTGTGATGGTTTATTTGTATTGTTGTTGGTTGTGATGGTTTATTAGTGTTGTGGTTGATTTTGGGGGTTTATTAGGGTTGTGGTTGATTGTGAGGGTTTATTAGTGTTGTTGATGATTGTGATGGTTTATTAGTATTTTGGGGGATTATTAGTGTTGTGGTTGATTGCGATGGTTTATTAGTGTTGGTGTATTTTGGGGGTTTATTAGTGTTGTGGTTGATCGTGATGGTTTATTAGTGTTTTGGTTGATTGCAAGGGTTTATTAGTGTTGTGGTTGATTGCAAGGGTTTATTAGTGTTGTGGTTGATTGTGGGGATTTATTGGGGTTGTGGTTGATTGTGAGGGTTTATTAGTGTTGTGGTTGATTATGATGGTTTATTTGTGTTGTTGAGATGTGGTGTGCCTGTATCTGCTGTACCTTGCAGTTTGTTTTTTATTTTCTGAGTTGTTTATTCTCAGGGCTCCATTGTCAATGAGACCCTGGTCTCAACTGGGCTCCCTGAATATTTTTTWAAAAATAATAATATTTGTAAGTCAGTGCATTCAACTAAGGTTGATACAAATAATTTATTGAATTACAGACATTTCTCTTTACATAGGAGTTCATCACCACTGAGTCAATGCAAGTTAAAATCACCTTTGGGAGCAATTAGGGCCATGAGTAAGTCTCTAAGAGCTTTGCACACCTGGATTGTACAACATTTGCACATTGTTTTTTTAATTCTTCAAGCTCTGTCAAGTTGGTATTCAAGTCTTGCCATATATTTTCAAACTGATTTAAGTCCAAACTGGGTAACACTTTACTTGACACTCAGTGTCATAACATGTTATTACACGTTCATAACAATGTCATAATATGCTATAATAGCTGACATAACTTGACATAACCTGTCAAAATATGGTCATAACACTGTCATGACCCATATATCTACACCTGATTTGACATATATTGCGTTATTTTATGACACTGGGTGTCAAGTAAAGTGTTACTCAAAACGGTAACTAGGCCACTCAGGAATATTCAATGTCATTTTGGTAAGCAACTCCAGTTTATATTTGGCCTTGTGTTGTAGGTTATTGTCCTGCTGAAAGGTGAATTTGTCTCCAAGTGTCTGTTGGAAAGCAAACTGAACTAGGTTTTCCTCTATGATTTTTTGCCTGTGCTTACCTCTATTCCATTTCTTTTGACCKTAAAAAACTCCCTAGTCCTTGCCGATGACAAGCTTACCAATAACATGATGCAGCCACCACCATGCTTGAAAATATTGAGAGTGGTACTCAGTGATGTTTTTTGTTGGATTTGGCCCAAACATAACGCTTTGTATTTAGGACATAAAGTAAATTTCTTTGCAATTTTTTTGCAGTTTTACTTTAGTGCCTTATTGCAAACAGGATGCAGGATGTTTTGGAATATTTATATTCTGTATAGGCTTCCTTCTTTTCACTCTGTCAATTAGGTTAGTATTGTGGAGTAACTACAATATTGTTGATCTATCCTCAGTTTTCTTCTATCACAGGCATTCAACTCTGTAACTGGTTTAAAGTCGACATTGGCCTCATGGTGAAATCCCTGAGCTGTTTCCTTCCTCTCTGACAGCTGAGTTAGGAAGGACGCCTGTATCTTTTTAGTGACTGGGTGTATTGATACACCATCCAAAGTGTAATTAATAACTTCACCCTGCTCAAAGGGATATGCAATGTCTGCTTTTTTACATTTTTACTCATCTACCAATATGTGCTCTTCTTTGCGAGGCATTATAAAACCTCCCTGTTCTCTGTGGTTGAATCTGTGTTTGAAATTCACTGCTCGACTGAGGGACCTTACAGATAATTGTGTGGGTGGGGTACAGAGATGAGGTAGTCATTCAAAAATCATGTTAAACACTATTATTGCACACAGAGCGAGTCCATGCAATTTATTATGTGAATTGTTAAGCATATCTCCTGAACTTATTTAGGCTTTCCTTAACAAAGAGGTTGAATACTTATTGACTCAAGACATTTCCGCTTTACATTTTTTTATTAATTTGTAAAAATGTATAAAAGCATAATTCCACTTTGACATTATGGGGTATTGTGTGTAGGCCATTGACCAAAAATCTCAATTTAATACATTTTAAATTCAGGCTGTAACACAACAAAATGTGGAAAAAGTCAAGGGGTGTGAATTCTTTCTGAAGGGACTGTACATGAAAGTGATGTCAATATTTAGCCTAATAAGCTATTAGCTATTATATAATTCAGTTATCTCGGTTTTTATACTTATTTTTTTATCCTGGCTTTGCTTGTTTATAGCACTGCTAACTCTTAAGGCTATTTATATTTAACTATTAAGTTGTCAGTGGTCACAAAGAGACAGATAAACATCTACCGTTCTATGTTTTGCGTAGATATTCTGTGTTTAAAGTGACGCAGGAGGGTAAACTGTGATCTAACAACACACTTAGCTGTTTTACGAGTGGTCCGAGGCAGACTTCAGATTAAGAACCATTTCAAGTGCAACGTTAATAAAGACGGTTTTGGGAAACGGCTTGGAAATTAAGATCTGGCAAAGGTTCTAACGATGAACTTAGCCTCAAGAATCTTTTTGGAAACCGGGCCCAGGTCTGTTTAGTCCAAGGAGTATTTGAAATGTATTTGCAAATAGTTTTAAATAGTATATATAGATTTTTCTATTTATTTTTTAAATCAAATACTTCAAATAGAAGATTCGGCAACATTATTTGAAAAATACTTAAATACACAGAAAATGTGTATTTAGAATACAAATACTTAAATAATGATGTATTTGAACCCAGGTCTGCTGGGTTGTTCTGGCAGAGCTGGCTTAGCAGTTTTTACTGGATGTGCTTCTTGTGAAGGTCACACAGGGGTTCATGTTCCATTCGATTCGGACCACACCGTGCAGCCCATAAAAACCCTGTCCAGACGCCTCCTGCTAGGATGGAGAGACCCAGATCCGTCCCATTCTGCAATCCTCCCAACACACACACACCCAGACTCAGACCAGACCCGTACTGCAACATTACCGACCCACCACACACAATTAATGCCTGTACCTTGGACCTGTGAGTTATAGGCTGTCTGTCTAACATGAAGCATGGACAGATAAAGAGTGTAAGAGATGTCCCAGTGTCAGTCCACTGTGGACTTCAATAGGTCAAAGAACTGTCCACACTAGAGCCTTCAGTTCTATATTTTCACAGACGATATGGCCACACAACCAGGCCCTCTGTGGTTCACTGCTGATTATATCCAGATGCCTTATACACACTCTCACTCACTCACACACACACACGCACACACACACACACACACACACACACACACACACACACACACACACACACACACACACACACACACACACACACACACACACACACACAACACACACACACCAACACACACACACACACACACACCACACACACACACACACACACCACACACAACCACAGGTCTAGTTTTTCCATCCACACTGTTCATGTTATCCGCAGTGGCATACTGTAGCCCCTCCATGCTGGAAAATCCAGATCGGACCGCTCTGGGCTCCAACGTTTCAAGGGTCGCTTGACATCCCACCACCCTCTGGAAACTACCTCCTGAAGCCAAGTCATTGACTAGAATAGATCTTTATTAGTCCATTGTATAATTTAATATTTCATAGTGTAACATGCCACAGTAAAATAATAACAAAATCACAGACGTAAAGAAGTACAGCTTCGTAATCTTGATTCATCAACAATTATGTTTTTCAAACTGTTGGCATGGTTGATGTGGTTTTAAAAGCAGGTTGGTTTGTTTGCCAGTGCTTCAGGTAAAAAGGTTGAGTTATTTTTTCCCCAGCCAGCCTCAGAACCCAGTGCTACTGGGAGTCAGTGAGGTGTGTTTGTGTGTGTGTACGTGGTTGGTAACAGGTGTATTTGAAAGTTTGTTTGTGTGTGTGTGTGGTGTGTGTGTGTGTGTGTGTGGTGTGTGTGTGTGTGTGTGTGTGTGTGTGTGTGTTGTGTGTGTGTGTGTGTGTGTGTGTTGTGTGTGTTGTGGTGTGTGTGTGTGTGTGTGTGTGTGTGTGTGGTGTTGTGTTTGTTTTTTTTGGGTTGATATCTTTAGCTTAGTTTGGAATTCGCAGACTTTTGAGCAACAGCACAAGGTCTGGGTAGGATTTCGTATTCTCTCAAAAGAAGGCGAGCTTAGAGTTTGGGCAGGATTTGTGCTCATGTTTAGCTACGGCAACCCATCTGTCTAGAGATTATCCTTAGCTACACTGTAAAAAAAAAAACTTTGATTTAACAGTACATTACAACAGGATATGTTTACAGTGTACTGTAGGTACCCTATCAAAAGTCTGCGCTCAAATCAAACATTTCCCTCATAATAGATTAAAATGTATTTAAAATGTGGGAATTTTTACTAGGATTAAATGTCAGGAATGTATTAGTATACAGTAGATCTCAAAATATAAACACCTCACAGACAGTGGCCTGGTTGCTCCTGGAGATGTTTAATAGGCTCTTCTTTAGTCTTTTCTAATTACATTAGTATTATTTCAGACAGTTATATCACTGTAATTAGACTCTTAGCACTGCAGTACATCGTAATGACGTGGGAGTCTGCCAGAGTCTAGAACCTGATCCATGACAGCAGCTGGAACTCCGTTTTGACTGGCAGGGACATTGATTTCCTCTTTGTTGTGAGCAGGCTTATTTTAGAGCTCAGGACTTTGCATGACTGAAGAATTTGCCGCTAACTTCTCCAAATAAATCAAATATTTCCAACAGCGCAACACCAACCAAAGCTGGCATTTCAGAAGGGTTTAGTATCAAATCTGAATTTCACAGTATAAAAATAGAATAATTGAACTACTGTAATGATGACAAGACATGGAATGAGTTCTATGAAAAATTCTCTGAACTTGTATTCATAGAATGGAATAGTATTACATTGTATTTCTACACAACAGGTGTTGGAGGTCCTGCAGGTGTACTTTACTGTTGTGTCCAGTTCACCTGTGGTCCTCTCATCTCTGGTCTGGTCAGGTTGGACCACACGTACAGTGTCTCAGCCATTGTTTTAGGTCAGGCTGGGCTTGTAAGGACTGGGGTGGCTGTTTTCACAGCTGTCCGGTGCAGCGGCTCCACTACAGTGTATACTACAGCCCCCAACTCCCACCACCCCCTTGATATGAGGGCCGTGCCAAAGACTCCAAACATGCACGGCAAATTAGAGAGAAGGGCCTCATGGATGCTTATACACTCGCAGATCCATTGTGTTGTGTGCTAAGCACCATCACATACAAGGGAAACATGATGTGTGTGTACACACCTGACATTACTTACGACCTCTTGACGGTCAGAAAATTGCCTTTACTGGACTTGTGTGATGACCTGTCCTGTTGTTTGTGTTACCTATAACCCCTGGTGAAAAAGATAAAGCTGAATTTCTGGTGGAGAGGCAGATGGTCTAATTTGGGATATTTACATGCAATCTGATTCAGAGCGAGGTGGAATGGGAACGGACGAGGGACATTGTGTCCTGGCCATGCGAGTCGTATTTGTCACAGTGTTATTTTCATGCTCCTGACTGGAATAATCCACAACATGGCTTTGATGTCTTGGACCAATAGGACCCAGTGTTTTCATGCACTGTTAGGGCTGCCAGGCTGGGTGAGGGTAACCAAAGCGTTAAGGCTGGGTGACCAAAGGAACTCTGCAGGGAAAAACTTAATATAAACATGGTGATGATTCACAACCTCAGAAATGCACACAAACATACAATACGCCCAAAATAACTTAAGTATTACTTTTTTCAATGTTGACAATGGAAAGAGAGATCAGAATCTTATTTTGTTTATTTGGAAACACACATCCTCCTGTTAGAACGAGGAATGCTGCCATCATTGTCCAAGTTAGCGCTACTCTGTATTTTCCTCACATGCAGGTACAGTACCACCACAGCTCCCAATGATCTTGTAGTCGGTGTGTGTGGGTGCTGGGTGCATACGTGTGTAGCATACGGAATCGAGTGTGGGTGGAATGTGTCTTAAATTAGGCCCCACTGAGGTAGGCCTACACTGTAAAAACATACTCTTTGGATCAACCTAAAAAATATCTACTTCAAGTAAATTAGTTAGGTTCTCAATTGAAACTACTACATTTGTTGAAACCAAATATGTGATTCAATGCCAAACAGGGTTTTCGTTCCATTCCACTGTCCCGATCAGCAAAATAAAGGTCTGAACCTGTTCGAAACCCCAAAAAGTCCCGGTTTATATCGTTCCTTTCTGTTCATTTTTAAACCTCTGAAATAGATTTTTATTTGTTATTTAGCTTGACATTAAATTCCTTCACCAATCAGTGAGGATAAAGCAGCTTGCTATGAAGCAGGTAAGCGATTTAATCTGTATAGAAAAGTCATTAAGAGCAAATTGTATTTTGCCGAAACAGCATGGTTTATTCATACTGAAAGACAAACACACACATTGTGCTACCAGTCACAGTCCAGAGCACAAGATGCAACTGAAATTTTGCCAGTGAGAAGAGAGCAAGAGGATGGAGGAAACTTGCCTTGAAGCGCTGGGCATCTTGTTCTGACATGCATTATTTGAATTAGGCCCACAGAAATATACAGTTGAAGTCGGAAGTTTACAGACACTAAGGTTGGAGTCATTAAAACTAATTTTTCAACCACTCCACAAATTTCTTGTTAACAAACTATAGTTTTGGCAAGTCGGTTAGGACATCTACTTTGTGCATGACACAAGTCATTTTTCCAACAATTGTTTACAGACAGATTATTTCACTTAAAATTCATTMTTTCACAATTCCAGTGGGTCAGAAGTTTACATACACTAAATTGACTGTGCCTTTAAACAGCTTGGAAAATTCCATAAAATGATGTCATGGCTTTAGAAGCTTCTGATAGGCTAATTGACATCCTTTGGAGGTGTACCTGTGGATGTATTTCAAGGCCTACCTTCAAACTCAGTGCCTCTTTGCTTGACATCATGGGAAAATCAAAAGAAATCAGCCAAGACCTCAGAAAAAAAAATTGTAGACCTCCACAAGTCTGGTTCATCTTTGGACGCAATTTCCAAAATCCTGYAGGTACCATGTTCATCAGTACAAACAATAGTACACAAGTATAAAATGACTTAATGATCTTTCCCCTCCCCAATCCTTCATAAGAAGACATTAAGAAATGCAGATAATTTGCCCAAAGGCAGAAGGATAAAAAACAATTGCGAAGTGGTGGAGTTCTCGTCTTCAAAAAATCATACTCCATTTACATTTGCTATATCCAAACATCAACAACGCACGACAGACCAACCAATGAGCTCTCAATGGCAACAGCCCCAGTGTGTATACTATGTGCGTACACAAATCGGCACCTTATTCCCTATGTAGTGCACTACTTTTGACCAGTGAACAAAGCAGTGAACAAATTAAAATGATAGGGTGTCTTTTCAGATGCAACCTAGGACCTCTGAATGATCGCTGCACTCTATGCTCAGAGCTCATTGTCTGTCTGATCTGCATGCAAAAACTGCTGTCTCTCAACTATATGCTAATCCCTCACAGCTGAAACCAGTCACCAGAAAAACTGTGGTAGTAACGACACAGAAAAAAGACACATCTAGTGTCTTGCCAGAGCAAAAAATATAATTTAAAGATTTAAGCTCTGATCAGAACAGATACAGTCAAGGAGAAAAGTGTGTGTGTGTGTGTGTGTGTGTGTCTCTCTCTCCCCTGTCCAGTCCGTGACTCCTACCTTCCTTTTTGAAATAGCTATAGTTAAAGGTCGCAAAGAGTCAAAATCATGTTTTTCATTCAATTGAATGACATTTGGATGAAACCAGATGAAAGTCGGACTACCAATGTATGAAAAATTACTGTTGCTTCTACATTGATCAACATTGGTCATAAAGTTACTGGTCTCCACCACCATGTCAAACACTTGGATTCAGGAGGCGGGATGGAGGTGGGATTATTTAGAGATTTTTGTGACATCACCAAAAGCCACATTTTAATACACCAATGGTAACATTTTATTCTCTTACATAATTTAATTAAGTACAGTCTCATAAGCAACATCGCAAGAAGTGCGTTCGCAGTGGGCATTGGTTTACATAGCTAGGTAGCTTGTCTACTTGTGCCAAAATTTGACAACAGTGTTTCGCCAAATATTATTCGAGATTTTCCTTATACATACAGGGCAAATATATTTGTTAAAGCCAAATAGCCAATTTGTATTTGTATACAATAACCAGCGAATTATTAGTGTGAAGCCATTGTTGGAGATGAATACCTCCCGTGCAGTGGCTACGGGAGGAGGATTTTTAAGGTTATTTGAGGGAGAAAGTCGGGCCTATGAGGAGGAGTCTTGGTTAGACGGGGGAGTGGTATAGTTTTTTGACTGCACATGCTCGCACTTACTCACATAATATATTGAATTTATTGCACACAACAGCCTTCATATATTGCACTTTTAAGTTATTAGAATTGGAGGAATTATAAGYAACATTTTCATTTTCCTGTCTTTTATATTAGAAAGTCTGTAAGGTTTATATGCTTGAACGAAAAAGCATCCTTTTGTTTGTAAACTTGCAATCCGAAGTGCATTCAGTTGTTATGTCAAGAGACATGTCAAACTGAAAATTCATGCAAACTTCTTGACATCATTGATGGTCATGYTAAATTATTATTAACAGTTTCTGACAGTCTATATATTTAATGGAAAGTGCCCTGATCTCATCCTGTGAAGTTTCAACTGAAATTGTCCAAGATGAACTAGCTAGCAAGCTTGATAAACAGTGCTGACAATTCCATTTGGGCTAGCTAGCTAAATCAGTGTTTCCCAACTCCAGTCCTCAGGTACCACCAACAGCGCACATTTTTGTTGTAGCACCAGACAAACTATTTGATGTTGGGGGTACTCGGGGAATGGAGTTGGGAAACACTGAGCTAAATTATACAGCAACATTTTTMCTATATTGATTCTGTTACAATAACGGAACAGTTGAATCCACAAATAATTTGTGAAACCAGTATGTGATGTATGACAAGATTTGATGTTTCAATGTTTGAGATGCTGTCACGCCCTGACCTGAGTATTCTTTGTTTTCTTTAAATATTTTGGTTGGGTCAGGGTGTGACGAGGGTGGTTTGTGTGTTTTTGTCTCGTCTAGGGTGTTTATACTGTACTCCTGGACCTGGGAGGAGATTCTGGATGGGAAAGGACCCTGGTCACAGGCTGGGGAATATCGCCGTCCCAAAGCAGAGCTGGAGGCAGCGAAAGCTGAGCGGCGGCGATATGAGGAGGCAGCACGGCAGCGCGACAGGTACGAGAGGCAGCCCCCCCCCCCAAAAAAATTGGGGGGGGGGAACACGGGGAGTGTAGCTAGGCCAGGTAGCAGACCTGAGCTCACTCCTCGTGCTTATTATAAGCAGCGCGTTACTGGTCAGGCACCGTGTTATGCGGTTAAGCGCACGATGTCGCCAGTACGTGCCCATAGCCCGGTGCGCTATAGGGCAGCCCCCCGAAAGTGTCATGCGAGTGTGGGCATCCAGCCAGGGCGTATTGTGCCTGCTCAGCGTGTCTGGTCTCCGGTACGCCGTTTTGGTCCAGGTTATCCTGCGTCGGCTCTGCGTGCTGTGTCTCCGGGGAGCTGGGAGGGTGCAGTGCGTCCTATGCCTGCGCTCCGCTCGTGCCAGGCAAATGTGGGAGTGGAGCCTAAGGGAGAGGTGCGTGTAGTAGGCACTAGATCTCCAGTGCTCACCCACAGCCCGGTTCAACCTGTGCCTGCACTCTGGAGGGTCCGGGCTAGAGTAGTATTCCAGCCTGGGGGAGTGGTGCCAAGGCTGCGCACCAGAGCTCCAGTGCTCCCCCACAGCCCGGTCCTTCAGGTGCCTCCTCCTAACACCAAGCCTCCTGTAGGTCTCCCCAGCCTGGTGGGTCCTGTGGCAGCCCCACGCACCAGGCTGTCTCTCCGTCTCCTCCCTACAGGTGTGCCCGTCTGCCCAGCGCCGCCTGCGCTGCCCGTCTGGCCAGCGCTGCCCGTCTGCCCAGCGCCGCCTGCGCTGCCCGTCTGCCCAGCGCCGTCTGAGCTGTCCGTCTGCCCAGCGCCGCCTGCGCTGCCCGTCTGCCCAGCGCCGTCGGAGCCGTCCGTCTGTCCTGAGCCGTCAGAGCCGCCCAACTGTCCTGAGCCGTCAGAGCCGCCCGTCTGTCCGGGGCCGTCAAAGCCGCCCGTCTGTCCTGAGCCGCTAGAGCCGTCCGTCAGTCAGGAGCCGCTAGAGCCGTCTGCCAGTCAGAGCCGCTAGAGCCGTTCCCGCAGTCAGGAGCCGCCAGAGCGCCCGCACAGTCAGGAGCCGCCAGAGCCGCCCGCCAGTCAGGAGCCGCCAGAGCCGCCGCCAGTCAGGAGCCGCCAGAGCCGCCCCGCCAGTCAGGAGCCGCCAGAGCCGCCCGCCAGTCAGGAGCCGCCAGAGCCGCCCCACCAGTCAGGAGCTGCCAGAGCCGCCCCTCAGTCTGGAGCCGCCCTCTATTCGGAGCCCGCCCTCTGTTCGGAGCTGCCCCTCAGTCCAGTGGGGCCTTTAATTAGGATCTTAGACCCTAGGTCGGAGGCGAGGGTCGTCCCTCTGAAGAGGCCCTTGAAGAGGGAAATGACTATGGTAGAGTGCGGTCTACGTTCCGCACCCGAGCCGCCGCCATGAATGAGGCCCACCCAGACCCTCCCCTTTAGATTGGGTTTTTGCGGCCGGAGTCCGCACCTTTGTGGTGGGGTACTGTCACGCCCTGACCTGAGTATTCTTTGTTTTCTTTAAATATTTTGGTTAGGTCAGGGTGTGACGAAGGTGGTTTGTGTGTTTTTGTCTCGTCTAGGTTTTTTTGTAGATTTATGGGGTTGTGTTCATTCTAGGTGTTTATGTAAGTCTATGGTTGCCAAGATTGGTTCTCAATTAGAGGCAGGTGTTTATCGTTGTCTCTGATTGGGAACCATATTTAGGCAGCCATGTTCTTTGGGTATTTTGTGGATGATTGTTTCCTGTGTCAGTGTTTGTGCCACACGGGACTGTTTCGGTTTGTTCATGTTTATTGTTTTTGTATTTGTGTTCATGTTCAGTTTTTCCCTATTAAAACATGGACACCTACCACGCTGCGTATTGGTCCGATCCTTGCTACACCTCTTCAGAGGAAGAAGAGGAAGACAGCCGTTACAGTTGCTTTGTGTATCAGCGAATTTGCTTGAGATAATATCACTGCAACACTACACACTGTGTTCATGTTGCTTTAAAGAACCATTCAGCATTCAGCCCTCTACACTCAAAAAAATGCTGGGTTAAAAACAGCCCAATTTAAGTAATTATTGGAAAGAACACACGTTGGGTTATTCTGACCCAGCTAGTTGGGTCACAAAAAAAACCATTGTTTTTAAGTTGGGTTGTTGATGCTGGGTTATTGAGCCATTGGGTCAGCTCAGAAGACTGGAGGTGTGGATTAGTAGGGGCGTGCCTTTCAGCTAGTTATTTTTGGCCACTCCATGAGAGTAAATGTAATTCCAGTTCATCTGTTCTGTTTTATTGTCAATTCATTTCAAGGTGTAGAGTGTTGGAGGACTGGCTACAAGAGCTAGAAAACAGTGTCCCTTGAGTGGGCAAGAACAAGATGTATGRTAGGAGAAGTACAATGTTATAAGGAGATGTATACTTGGAATATGGGGGAGGGATGGAAGGAAAAGTAGTGGCAGAGGAGGTTGAAGAGAGGGAGGAAGGTGAGATTGAGTCAGGTAAAAATTGTAGAAAAATGGGAAATGGTTTATCAAAGAAGAATGGTAGAAAGTGTAAGCAGTACGCCGGATTGAGATCTGGAGGAGAAATGGAAGTGAATGAGGGCGAATTATCGGAGGTGACAGGTGTGGTGAAGCCCTTGGAGCCCGAGGCTTGCACTGATAGTCTGGATAACGATGAGTCTGTGACGGTAGGGTGACATTTTTGGAGAAAGTGAACCCCTGCATTTTGGCAGTTACATTTGTGGTTTCAGGGTGAAAAAGAAGTTGGGTGCTGTGGAATCGGTGAAGGTATCCCAAAGTGGACTTGTGATAATTGTTTGTGATTCTGCCGGTCAGAGGGAGTAGGTGCAAAACGAATTGGGACAAAAGCTGTGATTTGTTTTGCTCTCAAGAAAAGGGTGCCATTGAAAGGAGTGATTACTGGGGTAGCGGTAAATGTGAAAGTGGACCAACTGAAGGGAAAGATTCCTGGTGTTTGTGATGCTCGTCGTTTGGTGCGACGCAGACAGGGTGGCGTGATTAGTAAAACAGTAGAGTCATTGTCTGTTCTTTTGAGTTTTGATGTTGAGTCTTTGCCCGACAATGTGATGTTAGGATGTTTCAGTTATATCGTACGAGCTTATTCCCCGAATACATTACGTTGTTACAGGTGTCAAGCTAATGGACATGTGGCAGCAGTGTGTAGGAGGGAGATTCCTAGGTGTGAGAAGTGTGCAGAAGCATGAGACAAAGGAATGTGTAGCATTGGGGAAAGAAGCGGTATGTGTTAATTGTAGGGGTGTCCATGGGGCAGGGGATCAGAAATTTACGGTGCGAGAGAGGCAGGTTGAGGTTACCAGGGTTTGATTAGAGCAGAGGGTGTTGTATGCTGAGGCAGTGAAGAAAGTTGTGGAAGATGGGTCAAGGGAGAGGGATCCTGAGAGGATTTGTGTGAGTAGTAGATTTGTATGAGTACAGAGAGAAAGGCCAACAAGGGATATATGCTTCAATAAGATTGCCTTTTTAGCGTTCATAGCAATGGTTATCAACTGTACTGCAGGGATGGAAGCTTGGGGAAGCTTACAATTTATCCTACCATATTGCTACCTATCTGTGTGCCTTCATTGCTCCACCCTCAGCTTCCGGACTTGTCTCCGTGCTGTTGTGCTGGTTGTTGCTACTTTTCATTTTTTACTTTTAATACATTTACCAACGTCTTAGTTTTTTCCTCACCTGACTTTTTCATTAAACTTTTTTGCCCCGGATGCTTTATCTAGACATTGTTCTACAGGACCTCCACCAGCTGAAAAAGCTAAGTAGTAACATTAAAACTATGCCATCTAATTGCAGTTGCTTTACTCATAATATACAGGAGAACTATCACCTTATGATGAGAATAGCCGTGTTGCAAGAACAGCTTCAGGTGCAATCGTTAGGCAAAGGCAATTTAAGTGTAGGAAAGGATGAAACAGTGTCTATGCCACCAGTAAGTACACATAGTAGTATAAATCCCAGGCTCATTCAGCCGACAGAAACTTTCACCCAGTTCTCCCCATTTTCTCAATAGGGGGGCGCTGTTTCCACTTTGTAAAAATTCGTTCCCAAATTAAACTGCCTCGTACTCAATTCTTGCTCGTACAATATGCATATTATTATTACTATTGGATAGAAAACACTCTCTAGTTTCTAAAACCGTTTGAATTATATCTGTGAGTAAAACAGAACTCATTTTGCAGCAAACTTCCTGTCAGGAACTGAAAAATCTCAAATCGGGGGCTCTGTTCCAGGGTCAGTTTATAAATTTCCATGTAATCTATGGGTCGACATGCACTGCATACGCCTTCCCCTAGATGTCAGTAAGCAGTGAGAATTGGAATGGAGTGTCTGGGTGGTTCTGAGGCCGTATAAAAGCTCTTGGAACCGGGTGTGCACTCTTTTCAACGTTCATCATGACGCAAGACAGACCTCAGGAGTGCATTCTGAAAAGCTCTCGTTATAGGCTTTAGATATATCCGGCTCTGATTTTATTTGATATAGGTGTTAAAAACATCATAATGTAGTTATTTTAAACCGAGTTATATCAGTTTATATCAGTATATTYCGATTTTCGGTATTTCATTTGTGCTGCGAAATAGTGAGTTGGACACGTCTTCGTCACATGGCTAATGTTTGCTGCTAATTCCAAAGTTGAAGACGACAATCTACAACCGAGCAACGATTCTTCTGGACAAAGGACAACTTGCACAAGATTCTGATAGAAGCTCATCAAATAGTAAGAACTATTTATGATGTTAATCCGTTGTTCTGTTGAAAAATGTTACACTACTATTCCGCCATTAATTTCGGTGCGGTCTCGCTTTAACGCACGCTGTATGTCGTAGTAACGTTAATTTAAAAGATCTAACACAGCGGTTGCATTAAGAACTAATGTATCTTTCATTTGCTGTCCAACCTGTATTTTTTAGTCAAGTTTATGATTAGTTATTGATTAGATTAGGTGCCTCTCCCAAGATTTCTCCCGACATTTTGTTGGCAGCTTGGCTACTATTCTCATTGTATAACCACGATTTGTGCCGCTAAATATGCACATTTTCGAACAAACAATATATGTATTGTGTAATATGATGTTATAGGACTGTCATCTGATGAAGTTTTGAGAAGGTTAGTGAAAAATGTAATATCTTTTGCTGGTTTATTCGCTATCGCTAACGTGCATGAATCAATGCTGCTGTGTGGGTTGGCTATTGTAGTAAGCTAATATAATGCTAAATGTGTTTTTTCGCTGTAAAACACTTAAAATCTGAAATATTGGCTGGATTCACAAGATCTTTGTCTTCATTTGCTGTACGCTGTGTATTTTTCATAAATGTTTTATGATGAGTATTTAGGTAATTCACGGTTGCCTCTGTAGTTATTCCTAGTTGCTTTGGTGAGAGTTGTGATGGTGGCTGCAATGTAAAACTATGATTTATACCTGAAATATGCACATTTTTCGAACAAAACATATGCTATACAATAATATGTTATCAGACTGTCATCTGATGAAGTTGTTTCTTGGTTAGTGACTATTTATATCTTTATTTGGTCGAATTTGTGATAGCTACCTATGCAGTAAAAAAATGGTGGGAAAAAAAAGTTGTGTCTTTTGTATCGTGGTTAGCTAATAGAAATACATATTGTGTCTTCCCTGTAAAACATTTAAAAAATCAGAAATGATGGCTGGATTCACAAGATGTGGTACTTTCACTGGTGTCTTGGACTTGTGATTTCATGATATTTAGATGCTAGTATTTACTTGTGGCGCTATGCTAGGCTATGCTAGTCAGCTTTTTTACTGATGAGGGTGCTCCCGGATCCGGGATTGGGACCAACTAGAAGTTAAGCAACGAGTCGGAAGAGGCCGAGCCTTCTCAGGTCTCTCCTCCACCCATTACGGGGTCTGACTACCGATGCCGCCCACAATTAGCTCTGACAAATTGAAAAGCCTAGTCATTAGCGACTCCATTACCGCAATATTAGACATAAAAATAATCATCCAGCGATCATGCACTGTTTACCAGGGGGCAGGGCTACCGACATAAAGGCTAATCTGAAGATGGTGCTGGCTGAGGCTAAAACTGGCAAGTGTAGAGAGTATAGGGATATTGTAATCTACGTTGCACCAACGATGTTAGGATGAAACAGGTCACAAAGGGCAACATAGCTCAGCGTGTAAATCAGCTAGAAAGATGTGTCTGCATCGAGTAATTGTCTCTGTCCCCCTCCCAGTTAGGGGAGTGATGAGCTCTACAGCAGAGTCTCACAACTCAATTGCTGATTGAAAATAGTTTTCTGCCCCACCCAAAAGCTAGAATTTTGAGACAATTGGCCCTCTTTCTGGGACTCACCCACAAACAGGACCAAGCCTGGCCTGCTGAGGAGTGACGGACTCCATCCTAGCTGGAGGGGTGCTCTCAGAGAATTGAAAGAAGGAAGAAGTTTTCAGCTGGTGGAGGTCCTGTAGAACAATGTCTAGATAAAGCATCCGGGGCAAAAAAGTTTAATGAAAAAGTCAGGTGAACAGCTGTAACTCCTCTAGCGCCACAATGAGATGGGGTGCAGGCCAGGCAGCAGAGTCTGCCACTAGCACAGTCAGTGTTGTCAGCTCAGCTATCCCCATTGAGACCGTATCTGTGCCTCGATATAGGTTGAGCAAAACTAAACATAGCGGTGTTCGGATGGCTGGCAGGAGTGTTCGGTTTTGGGAGGAGCTCGCGAGCTGTGATTTACACAGAGGTAGAGAAGAGAAATCAACTGGAAAGATTGCGGAAGCGGATGATGAAGTGGATTCTGAATCTAATGGCGGTAGAATCAAGGAGAATTGGAATATTGTCCAAAAGAAAGGAAAACGGAGCAAAGTAGAGTACAGTGATGAGAAAGTCACTTTGTATCTTGTAGGAGTATGGTTTGTAAATGAGCAGCAGCTGATCGAATTATCAATCTTGAGGAATCCATTTGAGATTTCCAAACTGGTGGAGAGGTTGCTGGGTAGAGTGAAGGCTATGAGGATCACAAGAAGCGGGCTGGTTTCGATTTTTTGTGCTTCTGAGGTGTCGAAATATACGTGTGTTGCGTCTCACCCGATTTGATAAGTTTGAAGTGTTGTGTGTGTCTCTTAGGAACAGGACACCCTTCAAGGCGGTTACATCTGGAGTCTCGTGGGAAGTAGATGTTGAAGAGATGAAAACTATTCCTGGAGTGATTGATGCATGTCGGATGAATCATGTGGTGAAATGAAGAAAAAGTGAAGAGTCTATCTGTTCTTTAGTTTTTTTTCCTACTCAAGGGCAGTTAGGGTATATTAACTACAGAGTCATAACATTTATCCCAAGACCAATACAGTGTGATCATTGTAAAGCTTTTGGTCATGTTTCAAATGTTAGCGGAAGGGAGAAGCCGAGATGTCCAAGTTGTGGAAAAAATCATATTATGTGTTATAAAAGTGATGAAAACGTGACATGTTGCAATTGTGGTGGGAACCATGAAGCCACATCTTTTGAATGCCCCACAAGGGTGAAAGAGAATGAGGTGGCCAAAGTCAGGGCTATCCAGAGCATATCACAAGCAGCAGCTATTAAAAGGGTTGAGGGTTTGAATGGTGCACTTGAAGAGTCCATGGTGGTGGATAGGCCAGTGGTTGCCTTTCACCAGCAGGATAATGACATTTTAAAGTAAAGGTTAAGAAGGTGAACTTTGTGCCTTTATAGCTATGATGATAAATTGCACTGCCAAGGTGGAGAGAAGGTCCAGGAAGATATAAATCATTGTGGAAGCGGCGGAGCGGTTCCTGGGGCTGTAAGATTTCTCGGCAAAGGAGTTACATGGAATATTGTCACAAGCCGTACCACCCTCTCAGGCCCTAGAGCCTGAGAAGGGAGATATGGAGAATTGAAAGAAGGAAGAAGTGGGAGTTTTGTTTTGTCAATGTATTATTTTTATTTGGGTGGATTAAGTTAGTTTCCATATCACGTATGGATTTTCTTTTTACCTTGTTTTGGTTTCATCCCGTTTTGGTGACGGCAATACTACATCTTTTTGGGTTGTAGTCCGCCATAAAATCAACAGAAGAAGAATGGCGGCGTTTGCTTTAGCAATCTCACTGGAATAAAGACCTCCTCCATTCCTGTCATTATTGAAAGAGATTGTGATATCACACTTCTCAAAATAGGGTTACTTAATGTTAGGTCCCTCACTTCCAAGGCAGTCATAGTCAATGAACTAATCACTAATCATACTCTTGATGTGATAGGCCTGACTGAAACATGGCTCAAGCCTGATGAATTTACTGTGTTAAATGAGGCCTCTCCTCCTGGTTACACTAGTGACCATATCCCGCAAATGTGGAGGTGTTTTATGACAGCAAATTGCAATTTATCCCCAAAAAGTCATGAAATCTATGCAACCTAATCAAACACTTTTTATAGCAACTGTTTACAGGCCTCCTGGGCCATATACATCATTCCTCACTGAATTCCTATCGGACCTTGTAATCATGGCAGATAATATTCACATTTTTGGTGACTGTAATATTCACATGGAAAAATCTTTCGGAGCCATCAACAACTCAGTGGGTTTTGTCCAACATGTCTCCAGACCTACTCATTGCGACAGTCATACCCTGGATGTAGTTTTGTATCGTGGAATAAATATTGTGGATCTAAATGTTTTCCCCCATAATCCTGGACTATCGGTCCACCATCTTATTACGTTTGCAATCGCTACAAATAATCTGCWCAGACACCAACCAAGGATCATCAAAAGCCGTGCTATAAATTCTCAGACAACCCAAAGATTTCTTGATGCCCTTCCAGACAACATCCACCTACCCAAGGACGTCGGAGTACAAAAATCGGTTAACCACCTAACTGAGAATCTAAATTGAACCTTGCTTAATACCCTAGATGCAGTTGCACCCCTAAAAACAAAAAGCATTGGTCACAAGAAATGTGCTCCCTGGTATACAGAAAATAACCGAGCCCTGAAGCAAGCTTCCAGTAAATTGGAACGGAAATGGCACTCCACCAAACTGGAATTCTTCCGACTAACTTGGAAAGACAGTACCATGCAATATCGAAGAGCCCTCACTGCTGCTCGATCATCCTATTTTTCCAACCTAATTGAGGAGAATAAGAACAATCCAAAAGGTATTTTTTGATACTGTCGCAAAGCTAACTAAAAAGCAGCATTCAACAAGAGAGGATCGCTTTCACTTCAGCAGTGATGAATTCACAAACTTCTTCAATGAAAAGATAATGGTCATTAGAAAGCAAATTACGGACTCCTCTTTGAATCTGCATATTTCTCCAAAGCTCAGTTGTTCTGAGTCTGCACAGAACTGTAGGATCAATGGAGACACTCAAGTTTTTTTAATCCTGTGTCTCTTGACACATTCATGAAAATAGTCATGGCCTCTAAACCGTCAAGCTGCATACTGGACCCTATTCCAACTAAACTACTGAAAAAGTTACTTCCTGTGCTTGGCCCTCCTATGTTGAACATAATAAATGACTCCCTATCCACCGGAGGTGTACCAAACTCACTAAAAGTGGCAGTAATAAAGCCTCTTGAAAAAGCCAAACCTCGACTTTTCAAAAAAAATATTAAAAGCTGTTGCGCATTAACTCAATGCCTTCCTGGAGACAAATAATGTATAGGAAATGCTTCAGTCCGGTTTTAGACCCCATCATAGCACTGAGACTGCACTTAGTGCTTCTTTTGAAACCACCGATCAACACATTCTTTTGGAGAGATTAGAAACCTTAATTGGTCTACACGGACAAGTTCTTGCCTGGTTTAGATCTTATCTGTTGGAAAGATATCAGTTCGTCTCTGTGGATGGTTTGTCCTATGAAAAATCAATTGTAGGTTTCAGCGTTCCTCAAGGTTCCATTTTAGGACCACTATTGTTTTCACTATATATTCTACCTCTTTGCTGATGTCATTTGGAAACGCAATGTCAACTTTCACTTCATGCGGACTACACACAGCTGTACATTTCAAGGAAACATGGTGAAGCCCCAAAATTGCCTACTCTGGAAGCCTGTGTTTCAGATATAAGGAAGTGGATGGAGGCAAATGTTTTACTTTTAAACTCGGACAAAACAGAGATGCTAGTTCTAGGTCCCTAGAAACAAAGAGATCTGCTGTTGGATCTGACAATTAATCTTTTGACGAACATATCAAGAATATTTAAAGGACAGCTTTTTTCCATCTTCGTAACATTGCAGAAATCTGAAACTTTTTGTCAAAAAAATGATGCAGAAAAGCTAATCCATGCTTTTGTCACTTCTAGATTACACTAGTGCAATGAACTACTCTCTGGCTACACAGATAACGCACTAAATAAACCTCAGTTAGTGCTAAACACGGCTGATTTCAAGGTATAACTGCTAACCTACAAAGCATTACATGGGCTTGCTCCTACCCATCTCTCCAATTTGGTCCTGCCATACATATCTACACATACGCTACGGTCACAAGACTCAGGCCTCCTTATTGTCCCTAGAATTTCTAAGCAAACAGCTGGAGGCAGGGCACTCTCCTATAGAGCTACATTTTTATGGAATGGTCTGCCTATCCATGTGAGTGACGCAGACTTGGCCTCAACCTTTAAGTCATTACTGAAGACTCATCTCATCAGTAGGTCCTATGATTGAGTGTAGTCTGGCCCACCAGTGCGAAGGTGAACGGCAAGGCACTGGAGCAACGAACCGCCCTTGCTGTCTCTGCCTGTCCGGCTTCCCTCTCTCCACTGGGATTCTCTGCCTCTGACCCTATTACGGGTGATGAGTCACTGGCTTACTAGTGCTCCTCCATGCCGTCCCTAGGAGGGTTGCGTTACTTGAGTGGGTTGAGTCACAGACAGGATCTTCCTGTCCAGTTTTGCGCCCCCTTGGGCTTGTGCGGTGGAGGAGATCTTTGTGGGCTATACTCAGTCCTGTCTCAGGGTAGTAAGTTGGTGGTCTGTTGATATCCCTCTATTGGTGTGGGGGCTGTGCTTTGGCAAAGTGGGTGGGGTTATATCCTGAATTATTGGCCCTGTCCGGGGGCATCGTCGGACGGGGCAAAAGTGTCCACCGACTCACCCCTGTCTCCGTCTCCAGTATCTATGCTGCAATAGTCTATGTGCCAAGGGGCTAGGGTCAGTCTGTTATATTTGTATTAATTCTCCTATCTTATCTGGTGTCCTGTGTGAATTTAAGTATGCTCCCTCTAATTTTCTCTCTCTCCRGCTCTCTCTCCCCTCCCGGAGGACCTCAGCCCAAGGATCATGCCTCGGGACTACCTGGCCTGATGACTCCTGGCTGTCCCCAGTCCACCTGGTCATGCTGCTGCTCCAGTTTCAACTGTTCTGCCTGTGGCTAGGGAACACTGACCTGTTCACCAGACGTGCTACCTTGTCCGGGCCCTGCTGTTTTCTCTGAATACTCGGCCATGAAAAGCCAACTGACATTTACTCCTGAGGTACTGACCTGTTGCACCCTCTACAACCACTGATTATTATTTGACCCTACTGGTCATCTTTCTTGAAGCACAATCTGGTCATAAATGGACATGTACTCTTATAACCTCCACCCGGCACATCCAGAAGAGGACTGGCCACCCCTCAGAGCCTGGTTACTCTCTGGGTTTCTAACTAGGTTCCTGCCTTTCTAGGGAATCTTTCCTAGCCACTGTGCTTCTACATCTGCATTGCTTGCTGTTTGTGGTTTTAGGCTGGGTTTCTGAATAGCAATGTGTGACATCTGCTGATGTAAAAAGGGCTTTATAAATAAATTGGAACGATTGATGGATTGTAAGTCACAGAAAATAGAGGTTGTAGTGACAGATGCAGAAAAGTATTTGGGTGTACGAGGTTTTACGTCAGAAGAGTTACAGTGTCTGTTGAGTAGGGTGATGCATTTTCAATTAGTGTAGAGCATTATACACCAGTCTAGTAACAAACTCTGTTTCACGGAAACATGGRTCTCTCAGTATATACTGTCTGAATCGGTCCAGCCATCTTGATTCTCAGTTCATCGCACCGACAGGACTAAACATCTCTCCAGGAAGAAGAAGGGCGGGGGTGTATGTCTCATGATTAACGACTCATGGTGTAATTGTGATAACATACAGGAACTCAAGTCCTTTTGTTCACATGACCTAGAATACCTCACAATCAAATGCCGACCGTATTATCTCCGAAGAAAATGTTCTTTGGTTATAGTCATGGCCATGTATATCCCCCCTAAAGCAGATAGTACGACAGCCCTCAAAGAACTTCACTGGACTTTATGCAAACTGGAAACCACATATCCTTAGGCAGCATTTTTTGGAGGTAAGGATTTAAATGAAGCAAATTTGAGGAAAAAGCTGCCTAAATTCTATCAACATATCGACTGTAGTTCTCCGGGATGCATACAAGGCCCGCCCTCCCTTCTTTCTGCAAATCTGACCACGACTCCATTTTTCTCCTCCCTTCCTATAGGCAGAAACTCAAACAGGAAGTACCCGTGCTAAGGACTATTCAACGCTGGACTGTCCAATCGCAATCCACGCTTCAAGATTGTTTTGATTACGTGGACTGGGATACGTTCCGGGTAGCTTACGAGAATAATATTGACGAATATACTGAGACGGTGACTGAGTTTATCAGGAAGTGTATAAGAGATGTTGTACCCACTGTGACTATTAAAGCCTACCCTAACCAGAAACCGTGGATAGATGGCAGCATTCGCGCAAAACTGAAAGCGCGAACCACTGCATTTAACCATGGCAAGGTGACTGGGAATGTGGCAGAATACGAACAGAGTTGTTATACAGAGTAGTCATTGCAAGGCAATCAAACAGGCAAAACGTCAGTATAGAGACAAAGTGGAGTCGCAATTCAACGGCTCAGACAAAAGACGTATGTGGCAGGGTCTACAGACAATCTCGGACTACAAAAGGAAAACCAGCCACGTCGCGGACACCGACGTCTTGCTTCCAGACAAGCTTAAACACCTTATTTGCCCGCTTTGAGGATAACACAGTACCACCGACGCGGCCCGCTACCAAGGACTGTGGGCTCTCCTTCACCGTGGCTGACACGAGTAAGACATTTAAACGAGCTAACCCTCGCAAGACGGCCCAGACAGCATCCCTATCTGCATCCTCAGAGCATGCGCAGACCAGCTGGCTGGTGTGTTTATGGACATAWTCAATCTCTCCCTATCCCAGTCTACTGTTCCCAAATGCTTCAAGATAGCCACCATTTTTCCTATACCCAAGAATGCAAAGGTAACTGAACTGAATGATTATCGGCCTGTAGCACTCACTTCTGTCATCATGAAGTGCTTAAAGAGACTAGTCAAGGATCATATCACCTCTACCTTACCTGTCACCCTAGACCCACTTTTTTTGCTTACCACCCCAATAGGTCCACAGACAATGCAATTGCCATCACACTGCCCCCTGGACAAGAGGAATACTGATGGAAGAATGCTGTTTTTATTTAACTAGGCAAGTCAGTAAAGAACACATTTTCAATGATGGCCTAGGAACAGTAGGTTAACTGCCTTGTGTAGGGACAGAACAACATATTTTTACCTTATCAGCTTGGGGATTCGATCTTGCAACCTTTTGGTTACTATTCCAACGCTCTAACCACTAGGCTACCTGTCACCCCCTGTTCATTGACTATAGCTCAGCATTCAACACCATAGTACCCTCCAAGCTCATTATTAAGCTCGTGGCCTTGGGTCTGAACACCGCCCTGTGCAATTTGGTCTTGGACTTCCTGACGGGCTGCCCCTAGGTGGTGAAGGTAGGAAACAACACCTCCACTTCACTGATCCTCAACACTGGGGCCCCACAAGGGTGCATGCTCAGCCCCCTCCTGTACTCCCTGTTCACCCATGACTGCATGGCCAAGAACGCCTCCAACTCAATCATCAAGTTTGCAGACGACACAACAATAGTAGGCTTGATTACCAACAATGACGAGACAGCCTACAGGGAGGAGATGAGGGCTCTGAGAGTGTGGTGCCAGGAAAATAACTTCTCACTCAACCTCAACAAAATGAAGGAGATGATTGTGGACTTCAGGAAACAGCAGAGGGAGCACCCCCCCTATCCACATCGACAGGGCCGCAGTGGAAAGTTCCTCGGAGTAAACATCACTGACAAACTGAAATTGTCCACCCACAGAGACAGTGTGGTGAAGAAGGCACAACAGTGCTTCTTCAACCTCAGGAGGCTGAAGTAATTTGGCTTTTCACCTAAACCCTTCACAAACTTTTACAGATGCACAACTGAGAGCATCCTGTCTGGCTGTATCCCCGCCTGGTACGGCAACTGCACCGCACACAATCGCAAGGCTCTCCAGAAGGAGTTGTGGTCTGCCCAACGCATCACCGGGAGCAAACTACCTGACCTCCAGGACACCTACAGCACCTAATGTCACAGGAAGACCAAAAAGATCACCAAGGACAACATCCACCCAAGCCACTGCCTGTTCATCCCACTATCATCCAGAAMGCGAGGTCAGTGCATCAAAGATGGGACCGAGAGACTGAAAAACAGCTTCTATCTCAAGGCCATCAGACTGTTAAATAGCCATCACTAGCACAGAGAGGCTGCTTCCTATACACAGACTTGAAATCACTGGCCACTTTAATAAATGGAACACTAGTCACTTTAATAATGTCACTTTAATAATATTCTATACTATTCTACTGTATCAGTCTATGCCACTCTGACATTGCTCGTCCATATATTTATCTATATTCTTAATTCCATTCCTTTACATAGATTTGTGTGTATTGGGTATATGTTGTGAAATTGTTAGATATTACTGCACTGTTGGAGGTAGAAACACAAGCCGCAATAACATAAACACGTGTATGCGACCAATAAAATGTGATGTGATTTAGTTGGTGGCGGTAATGCAACATTTTTGGATGCCAAACGCTGTTGGAATTGGGTGTCTACTCGTCAGTATGCTGCGGTCATTTCATCCTTGAGAACTTCCACGGCTATCAACAATGGAAGTAGTGCTTCAGCAAGAAGTTGCTTCTCAAAGTGGATGCTGTCCCTACCATAAATGTGACTTCTAAAGCATCTCAAACAGCCAGCAGCACCAGCAAAGTCCAAGCATTACCATGGGCTACAGTGAGAGTGGAAGTCAACCAGGTAAGTGAAATAACTAGTTTGCTATCTCTATGCTAACGTTAGCTAAAGTAGCGCAATTAGCTCACATTTAAAATCTAAATAACACAGATAAAGCTAACCAAATGTAAAAATGTCTGCCAGTTGATTGTAGCTAACTGCTGATGCTGTCATACTATAGCTAGTACAAGCCTATGGCAAATAGTAATTTTGGCCACGACAGAGATAACTGAGATAGAGCTAGTTTTCAAGGTATTTGTGGGGGCTGGGCGTTGCAGTTATTCAGCCATTCTGTGGCCCCGGGGTAGTTTTTTTTAATCTTAGGATAAAGTTGCTTCCTTGTCACAGTTGCTTCCTTTTAAAGAGGCAGCTGCTAATGTTAGCTTGCTATAGCTAGCTATCCTCTTCCTCCATTTCTGAATGAATTTGTGGCGAGTTCATTCTAGCTAGCAAAATAATTTATCTAGATTTTGTTTGTGTACTGCCATATAATGATGACATAGCTTAGTTTGTTACTGGTATGGACTAGTAAATATCCTAAACCTAGCTAGCTAGACAGCAAGCTAAAACCGGGGAGAGAGGGAGGAGATAATGTACTTAGTGATTCATCTGCTGCAGGCTTACTAATGTTCACTCAAATATGTATTTCCACATGTAATTGATGAAATTAAATGTTTATTCTATAAAGATTGTAATTGTGTTATATGTTGTGAATATTGTAGAAAAATCCTCACAGCTATTTTCCATACTAAAAACTGAAGTGACACTCACAGCTTACCATTACAGTAGGCTACAGGCAATATGTTCCTCCACCATGTAAGTCATAGAAATTACAATCTTGTGTTCTGGGCTTTCCAGGAGTCTTTGTGGTTTTTATAAGCAGAGATTTTCTTTAGTGAAGCTCCCCGCCCACCCTGTCTTTTCAGACTTCCTAGTAGTTTGACATGAGAGAAATATTTTATAATTTTGTTAATTGCATTTTTATCGGGGAAAAATATTATGGGTGATGTTTTAGTCACTCAAAAGGCTTTTACATGGGAATCAGAATTACTTTTCTGGAGCTTTTAAACAGACACTGGTGTTAAGTTTAAATTTCAATGGTGCATTTTTTGGCCTCCCCTTTCATGTCTCGATCCTCTCACCTTTTTCCCCCTTTCCTGTCATTCCATTCTTCTTGCTTAATCTGAATAATGTCTCCGATTTATTTTTCCTGTTTGGATCTCTGGCCTGCTGTACTGACCGCTAACAATTATTCAAGAGTGTTGTTGGAAATGGAGATGCGTTAGTGGGTGGGAGGAGGGAGGGAGGGAGGGAGAGAAGGAAGGGGTGAAGCTGTTAGCACCACAGAGGTGAGTAGGTGGACAGTTATGTTGCCTTGCTAAGATGCAACAAACATCATTTGTGTGGAAAATGCTTTTTGTCTGCTCGCACAAAAAAATATTTATTCCACCCAGGCATCGAAAGAGAAGTGTTCTAGTCTATGACAAAGGTGCAAAAAAGTACATTTCTCTTTCCCCTGTTAAAAATAATGTTTAGTGGAAAGAAAGTGAAAATGGCCATTTTTCCACTGCGCTATCGCACCTGATTTATTTGAGATATTCCTGAAAGGAGTGCCCATCCCCGCAGTCTTAACCTACCCATGCAAAAGCCGAGCAGCTAGACTCCCCAGTCTCCCTTAAAGACCAAAAGACCACGCAAACATTTCAGACGGATCTGTGGCCGCCGCAGTGTATTTCCAGATATTAACATAACCGGCTGAGGATCTCATCTCGGTACCTAATGGCAGTCAGGCTACCTCTGGCGAGCACATGGAGAGCACATGGAGGGCTCGCCCCCAAAGAAATGCCACCCCACACCATGACTGACCCACCGCCAAACCGGTCATGCTGGAGGATGTTGCAGGCAACAGAACGTTCTCCACTGCGTCTCCAGACTCTGTCACGTCTGTCACGTGCTCAGTGTGAACCTGCTTTCATCTGTGAAGAGCACAGGGCGCCAGTGGCGGATTTGCCAATCGTGGTGTTCTCTGGCAAATGCCAAACATCCTGCACGGTGTTGGGCTGTAAGCACAACCCTCACCTGTGGACGTCGGGCCCTCATACCACCCTCATGGAGTCTGTTTCTGACCGTTTGAGCAGACACATGCACATTTGTGGCCTGCTGGAGGTCATTTTGCAGGGCTCTGGCAGTGCTCCTCCTGCTCCTCCTTGCACAAAGTCGGAGGTAGCGGTCCTGCTGCTAGGTTGTTGCTCTCCTACGGCCTCCTCCACGTCTCCTGGTGTACGGGCCTGTCTCCTGGTAGCGCCTCCATACTCTGGACACTACGCTGACAGACACAGCAAACCTTCTTGCCACAGCTCGCATTGATGTGCCATCCTGGATGAGCTGCACTACCTGAGCCACTTGTGTGGGTTGTAGACTCCGTCTCATGCTACCACTAGAGTGAAAGCACCGCCAGCATTCAAAAGTGACCAAAACATCAGCCAGGAAGCATAGGAACTGAGAAGTGGTCTGTGGTACCACCTGCAGAACCACTCCTTTATTGGGGGTGTCTTGCTAATTGCCTATAATTTCCACCTGTTGTCTATTCCATTTGCACAACAGCATGTGAAATTTATTGTCAATCAGTGTTGCTTCCTAAGTGGACAGTTTGATTTCACAGAAGTGTGATTGACTTGGAGTTACATTGTGTTGTTTAAGTGTTCCCTTTATTTTTTTGAGCAGTGTATATGGTGCATTCCCAAAAGTATTCAGACCTCTTGACTTTTTCCAGATTTTGTTACGTTAAAGCCATATTCTAAAATTGATTAAATAAAAAAATARTCATCAATCTACACACAATACCCCACAAAGACAAAGAAAAAAACAGATTTTTTTACATTTTGTACATTTATGAACAATAATAAACAGAAATACCTTATTTACATAATTATTCAGACCCTTTGCTATGAGACTCGAAATTCAGCTCCGGTATACCCTGTTTCCATTGATCATCCTTGAGATGTTACTACAACTTGATTGGAGTCCACCTGTGGTAAATTCAATTGATTGGACATGATTTAGAAAGGCACACAGCTGTCTATATAAGGTCCCACAGTTGACAGTGTTAGTGTCAGCGCAAAATCCAAGTCATGAGGTCGAAGCAATTGTCCGTAGAGCTCCGAGACAGGATTGTGTCGAGGCACAGATCTGGGGAAGGGTACCAAAACATTTATGCAGCATTGAAGGTCCCCAAGAACACAATAGCCTCCATTATTCTTAAATGGAAGAAGTTTGGAACCACCAAGACTCTTCCTAGAGCTGTCGGCCCGGGCCAAACTGAGCAAACGAGGGAGAAGGGCTCCAGAGACAGAGCTCCAGAGTTCCTCTGTTGAGATGGGAGAATCTTCCAGAAGGACAACCATCCCTGCAGAACTCCACCAATCAGGCCTTTTATGGTAGAGTGGCCAGACGAAAGCTACTCCTCAGTAAAAGGCACATGACAGCCCTCTTGGAGTTAGCCGAAAGGTACCGAAAGACTCTCAGACCATGAGAAGCAAGATTCTCTGGTCTGATGAAAACCAAGATTGAACTCTTGGCCTGAATGCCGAGCGTTTCATCTGGAGGAAACATTGCATCATCCCTAAAGTGAAGCACGGTGGTGGCAGCATCATGCTGTGGGGATGTTTTTCAGTGGCAGGGACTGGGAGACTCGTCAGGATAGAGGGAAAGATAAACATAGCAAAGTACAGATATCTTTATTTATTTTTATTTTCTCCTCAATTGGTAGTTACAGTCTTGTCCCATCACTGCAACTCCCGTACGGACTCAGGAGAGGCGAAGGTTGAGAGCCGTGCGTCCTCCGAAACACGACCCTGCCAAGCCACACTGATTTTTGACACACTGCTCGCTTTAACCCGGAAGCCAGCCGCACCAATGTGTCGGCGGAAACACTGTTTAACTGTCGGCCGTGTCAGTGTCCATGCGCCCGGCCTGCCACAGGAGGCACTAGAGCGTGATGGTACAAGGATATCCCCGCCTGCCAAACCCTACCCTAACCTGGACAACGCTGAGCCAATTGTACCGCCTCAATTGTGGGCCGCCTCATCGGTCTACCGGTCGCGGCCAACTGCGACACAGCCCGGGATCGAACCCGGGTCTGTAGTGACGCCTCAAGCACTGAGATGCAGTGTCTTAGACTGCTGCACCACTCGGGAGGCCCGAACAGAGAGATCCTTGATGAAAACCTGCTCTAGAGCGCTCAAGACTTTAGACTAAGGTGAATGTTCACCTTCTAACAGGACAACAACCCTGAGCATACAGCCAAGACAACACAAGAGTGACTTTGGGACAAGTCTCTGAATGTCCTTGACTGGCCCAGCCAGAGCACGGACTTGAACTCGATTGAACATCTCTGGAGAGACCTGAAAATAGCTATGCAGTGACGCTCCCCATCCAACCTGAAAGAGCTTGAGAGGATCTGCAGAGAAGAATGGGAGAAACTCCCCAAATACAGGTGTGCCAAGCTTGTAGCCTCATACCCAAGAAGACTCGAGGCTATAATTGCTGCCAAAGGTGCTTCAACAAAGTATTGAGTAAAGGGTCTGAATACTTATGTAAATGTAATTTCATTTTTTTGTTACATTTCTAAAACATATTTTTGCTTTGTCATTATTGGGTATGGTGTGTAGATTGATGAGGAAAATAACAAATTTAATCAATTTTAGAATAAGGCTGTAACGTAACAAAATGAGGAAAAATCAAGGGGTCTGAATGCACTGTATTTTCTCAATCCAGGGGCAAGACAGCTCGTTATCGTTCAATATCATCACAATACAGTAGCCTATGTAAATGTAGTGATGATGATAAATGGCATTTGTATGAACTTGTTTTTACGCAGACTGGTCAGTCAGAGTCAGAAGTAGGACAGGTTTATCTGGTTGGGTCGTGAAGTTCTCAACACCTCTATTTAAAGAATATTTTCTGTGACCTGAGCAATGTGCTATGCTAATCCAGCTCAGACGTTATCAATCTCTTCAGTCACACGAACTGAGGTGTTAAAAAACTTGTGTCCTGTCATAACACAAAATTTTTCTCTGTTGTTGTGCCGCCATTTTATTTGGGTAACAAAACGCAATGTTACAAGAATGAAAATAAAAGGGAATAGGATGGACCGCTTCCCGAAACGTGTTGTCATCGTTTGATATTCACAATCTACAGTAATCCCTCCGTCTAGAAGTTACAACAATCACTGAACTGAAGATAGTTTACATCTGGGAAGAGTGTGAGAGTCCTGTTTCTCCCATCTCCTCTGATTTGGAAATGTGTCATTACTAATCCATCTTTGACCTCATCTACCATTTTTAGAAGTGGGTTGAGCCAGTACACACAACTTCAACCGAGGACTGTGTGTGAATACACCTGCTCCAGCATGCAAATAACCTTGTGTTTAGTCCCACTATTGTACCACCGCTCTCAGTGTCTGTCCATGCCCTCTCTGTCTCTGAGTGAGTCGTGAGAATGCTCCATGGGCCTCCTTGCAACTGACCCCACCCCCTCACTTCTGTTTCATATCAGCACAGCTCTGCAGAGATTAGAGATTTGAATTCCATAGCTAGGACTGGGCCCGCCCCTAATATACCATCAAATCCCTGCCTGCCTTGTGGTTAACTCACGGAAAATATTGGTAATCAAGTGTCGTTGCTCTTCCCATCTTCCCAATCGCCCTGGTTTCTCCCCACTCTCTCGGCTCTCCCCAAACAGTGTTTCGTTTCGGTGTGACCCACCGGCTGTGGGTTGGCCCTGTGATCCTCGGGACCCGGCCCAGCAATGTCTGGCATGATGCTTGCTGTGCTCTACTCTTACCTTCCTTCCTTAATTTCAAACTGGCCCATTCAATAACGCCTCCCTTTATTCATTTCCATGGTTTTGGCTTTTGTTATTTTTTTATGAGGCACTTGATAATGTAAAGCCCCTGTTCCGTTTTACAGAGATCTTCCATGATGTCACCCTGTGCCAGGAGCAGGTGTCAGGGACACAAGGAGATGGAACGTCACTGTCTCATTCTCTCTGTTGGGGACACTTCTGAATAACATCTTACATTGTTTTGTGTTGTGCTACAGTACAATATAAATTAGATATCCAATATTAAATAGTGTCCAACTTCCACTTGTGCTCTGTGGCAGTGTTACTTGTCTTAGAAGGAGAGAGTTCCTGGTATAGAGGGTATTCTTTGCAAGCTAGACCATTACCCAGCTCCATGGTAAGACTATAGCTGTGTTCTTACACCATCACCCAGCTCCATGGTAAGACTGTAACTGTGTTCTGTTCAGTTGTGTTTTGTTGTGCTCTGCTCTGCTTTGCTGTTCTGTGTTGTTGTGTTAAATTGTGTTTGGTTTTCTGAGAAAGGTATTCAAACCATCCCATTTCAATAACTGCATTCAAATGTGTCCCGGGTCAGTGGTGGTGTCTCGACCAAAAGATGCTTTCAGGGAAAGCAGTGGCACGTGAGGTACAGTAATCCTAATCCTGTGCACGTTTTAGATTCTGTACTCACTGCATCATTGTTTTCACCCTAACCCACAGTCATGAAATATTATTATATATTATTCAATATTATTATTAGCTCATAAAAATATTGTAATATTACAGCTCCAGGAAAGAACCTGTTCGTTATCTTTGTTCTTTTTGGGCGTTACCTTCTTTGTTAATTTCCCATTAGCACACAATCGCCAGCAAGCACAGGGAAGTAGTTGAAAGCTATCAGTTGGCCAGCTTTAACACTCTGGGTATGGTAGGAAATACATGTGAAATACAGAGAAAGTTAGGGTTAATTCCCATGGTTCTGATTGGTGCGACTCAGCGTTGCACCCTGGGATTTTTGCCGCGGTCCATTGTCCTGATCGATGACTGGGTTCCTGAAAAACATGACCTCATTACACACACACACACCATACACGCACAGAGACATACACACTGAGACACACACACAAAAGAGGTCTAACTAACCACAGGGGCGGGGTGTCAAAAAGACTCTCCTTTTGTTTGTGTGGGTACCAAAAATGGGCCTTTGCATGTCATAGATTGGGATACAGAACTGAATGTGTGTCTAATAGTGTGGTGACCCATGTCAACACCTTTGCAAGATGTTCCCCCTCTCTGATGCTCTTCCATTCACATTTTGTAGCTCTCAATGACTGCCTTCACCAAATGAGCGACGTCAATAAATGGCAGCCAGCTACCAATGAAAGGGGAACGCGCCACCGTACAACAGGCCCACATTCTAGTTGATCTGAGGGCAGAGCATTCTCTCTCTCTCTTCCTCTACTCTCCCAGGGGACTGGGTCATTGATCTGATTGTGTTTTACAAACGTGGAGTTCATCCTGTGTCACCGTCTTCATGTCTCCTCAGGAGAGGGCGTACCTGTGACAGCACAGCACACATTAGTGACGTATGTTAGAGGAATATCTGTTCTGCACCAGTCTTGTTTTGGGGCATATAGCAGCTAACTATGTCAACCAAAGTGCCTCGGTCAGGTCAGGCATTTTACTAGGCACCAAAACACAAATGAATCAAAACAAAATACTACTGTATGCATAAATATAACCTGCACAGTGGTTTATTTTTATCAGAAGGAAAGGTCTGCAAGCAAAATGTACTAATTCAGTTGATTGACAGCCATTCAATTTAAATATGATTTTGCTCCTCAATCAACATATGAAAAATAAGAGGTTCACATCTGGGACTGGGTTCTCATGAGACAACACTCCCAGATATATGAAACATACTCTCTTCACTTTATTCAAGTTGGGTGCTGTTTTTAATATATTTGAAAGGAAAAGGTTTTACTGCATTGAATCCGACTGGGCCCCCCTGTTTAAAAAATATGATTCATGTTGTCCATAAGCGCACTGACTGAACAACAGACACACGCTTATGTGCACGCTTATGTGCACGCTTATGCGCACACACACACACACACACACACACGCACACACACACACACCACACACACACACACACACACACACACACACACACACACACACACAACACACACACAACACACACACACACACACACACACACACACACACACACACACACACACAACCACACACCACACACACACACACACACACAGCAGCAGCAGCGTAGTGGAAAAAGCTGCCCTCCTTTTCCACCCAGACAATAGGAAATTGATTCATGACCTTTAATAGTAGTTGGGGAAGGAAGGAAAGAAGGGAGGAGAGGAATAACACAAAATAATAAACAAAGCAACAATTGTCTCAACAGTGATATAATGATATGTGATGTCATTATGTAAGCTCTAGCATTCAAGCGAAGAGAGAATAAGCCTTCATCATCAGTAGGAATGATGTTGGCGTTTCAGTGTGGTCCTCTGTCACTTATTTATTAGAGCATGGCGCTTGCAGCGCCAGGATAGTGGGTTCGATTGCCGGGACCACCCATCCGTACATGCACACATGACTGCAATTGACTTTGGATCAAAGTGTCTGCTAAATTATATATTATACACTGAGTGTACAGAACATTAAGAACACCTTCCTAAAATTGAGTTGCACCCCCTGTTGCCCTCAGAACAGCCTTAATGCCCATATTCATTCCAATGCTTCCCACAGTTGTGTCAAGTTGGCTAGATGTCCTTTGGGAAATGGATCATTCTTGATACACACGGGAAACTGTTGAGTGTGAAAACCCAGCTAAGTTGCAGTTCTTGACACAAACCGGTGCGCCTGGCACCTACTACCATACCCCGTTCAAAGACACTTAAATATTTTGTATTACCCATTCTCCTTCTAAATGGCACACATACACAATCCATGTCTCAATTGTTTCAAGGCTTGAAAATCCTTCTTTAACCTCTTGCCTCCCCATCATCTACACTGATTGAAGTGTATCTAACAGGTGACATCAATAAGGGATCATAACTATCATTTGGTCAGTCTACGTCATAGAAAGAGCCGGTGTTCCTAATGTTTGGTACGCTCAGTGCATTATCTACTACGTATTATCAGGATATCCGGCTGCATTTCCCCCCTATTCCGTGAGGAAGTTTCCTGGTGTGATCTATGGGTCAAGATTTTAAATTAAACAATCAATGTCTCACTTGTTTCAAGGCTTGAAAATCCTTCTTTAACCTCTTGCCTCCCCATCATCTACACTGATTGAAGTGTATTTAACAGGTGACATCAATAAGAGATCATAACTATCATTTGGTCAGTCTACATCATAGAAAGAGCCGGTGTTCCTAATGTTTTGTTCACTCAGTGCATTATCTACTACGTATTATCAGGATATCTGGATGCATTTCACCCCTATTTCATGAGGAAGTTTCCTGGTGTGATCTATAGGTCAAGTTTTAAATTTATCGAATCGAAACAGTGTTGAAATCTCAAACAAACGCAGCTATTTAAAATTGAAAGTTGTATATCAAACAACTTACACACTCAGGCGTATCAGTTGCAGTGCAATCAGCATGGAACGACCAGTGTTCTTGAATCTACCATAAATACACAAAAGTCTACTTTTAAACTTGACTAGGTTACCAAGTTCGAGTCCATATTCACCACAGAATGCAAGGCAGGGCACGGGGCTGGGCTGGCTCCTTCCTTAATTCTGAATGTGAATGAGTGGAAATAATAGCTGATGTCTGATGGGGGTGCATGTGGAGAATAAGGAGAATGAAGGGGCTGATGTGGAAAATGTTCAAATACCGTGACTGAGTGCTTAACTTCAGGTACGCGCCGCACCCACTGCCACAGTTTTTATTTCACTGGTGGTTAAAAGCAAGATGGTGTGAAATCTCTCCAGACATGCTTTGTTGTTGAGTCTGAGTCAGACATTATAATAATAAATGCATCTCATTCGTTGTTATCTTGAACTAGAAACAAATGTATGTACAGTTTATATATGAAACAAATTAGATCTGTGCTTTTCTTTTACATCTAGGCTATTTGCTGTCTGAACAGCGTTTACAGCGTTACAGCATGAACAGCGTTTACAGAGTGATTTTCTTAGCCATATTCTTATTAGTTCTCTATAGGGGTCAGGATTGAAATGGTTTATACTACTGATCTGACCTGGCTGGCTGGAGGCTATTGCCCCACGTTTAGAATACCTCTGTTGTTTAGTTTGATGTGGTTCCCGTCCTTATTCCCCTTGGCTGGTTGAAGTTACAACATTGAATAAACTAACACTGAAAATTGAATAAACTAACTGAAAAAATTATTCAGCAAAACCGTAGGCATGCACTTAAACTTTGATCTGATTCCAAACAGGTTATTGGAAGTGAGTCATGATTCAAATATTTCTTCCTTTGTAAAACATCTTTCACCCCCACAAGTGACTACAGTAAAAGGTCAATGGTGGTCTATTTTTGTGTTATGTAAATTACTTCGTTAAAAAAACACATTATGTGGTATTGGATTGAATATGGAATGAACCTCTCTGCCGAACAAGTCTGACTTGAGTAATACAAGCTCCGCATTAGCTATCCAAGACTGGGGGCGTACTGTAAACCAACAATCCAACAGAGGACAAGTGCGAGCCGAAAGCCGAGGCAAACTGTCTGACCCCCAATCGTCTGAATGTATTATTTCATGAWTGTTTGAGCCTCTCTCTCCCTCCCTCTCTGACATCCGGGGGTTGATACAGAGACAACAGGGAAACTATGAAGCAGGTAAATAATCAGAGGACATTCAGAGAATACAAGCCAGGGGCCAGTATTACTAAGAATGGACCAAGGGCTCAGCTGTGAGGGCTGTGTCCCCCCAGTCAGAGGGGGTCGACTGGGGAAGAGGGCCCAAAGCCAGGGGCCTCATCCACTGCTCTGGCCCCTCTGGCCTCTCTCCTTAGGTGATGTTGTCAAGCCTCAGGACAGGCAACTGTATCAACACTGTGTAACTGTGTCTCTGTGTGGTCCCTTCTCTCTAACCCAGACACTTGTGACCAGTCGCCAGGGCCCACTGTGCACATCAGGCAAACATCAGGGAAAAACAGCAGACGTTGAACAACTAGTGTCTCTTGGAAGCGATTTTTGAGGGTTTGAGGATGGGGTGATTTTGATGTCAGTTGTCAAAGAAGAATGCCTTTAAATTAACATTTTGATATACTTATTGCTTGCTTATTGTTTTGGTAGTTCTCTGAACTGGATTTTGCTGTATGTTTTCGCCAACTAAACGTTCACAGAGCCATGCAGTCTACACACTGAGAGCCTAACAGGGCTCACTATTCCACAACGTCACCTTTCTTTCACATCCACATCGTCTAGCTTTAAATACAATCTACTTTGTGTGCTTTTTTTTGTTTTTTAACTTTAACATGACCATTAAGGCATTCAAGAATAGAAGCTATAAAAGTAGTGCCCTAGATTAACTTAATGAAATACTCTGATACCTGCAGTTATTTTTGGATGCACATCTAGGCATTAGCGTTAGAAGGTAATAACTCTCATGGTATTTTTCCTATAGGTTTTATGTGTTCTCCTCCGCGACATTTAAGTGTGCATTGAGACGAGACCTGAGCACTCTCACTCAGTTTCCATTCAAACTGTCTGGGTGCCCAACTGGCAAAACGCTTTTTTTTTTTTTTTACGAGTTGGATAGTGTAATGAGTTATTTCCAGTGTTCTGTACCTGCAGATACACGCTCGTAACTCCTGAACGCTACAAACCCATGCCCCATGTGACTCACTCACTTGATACCACTACACTGGAGACTGGACCTCAGTTAAGTTTAAAGCTAGGGTCCATTAGGTGGTGTGGGGTTAGGCAAGGTACCGTATGTGTGTAAAGGACTGCTTAGAATGAGTTTCATAAATTTTAAGTATTAAATAGTGGGCCAATGTTGTAACCTGCCCTACTGTATCAGGTAGCTCTAACATTTGTATGTTCGGTATACTCTGCCTGGTTCTTTCCCCCGACGGGGAGACTACAATCTGTCAATGCTAACATTGCGATGAAAATATGGCCTTTGCAGTCAGATACAGGACAGTCTAGCATCTGTTGTGGCAACAGAAAAGGCAACCTACAACACTGTCACCTTCAGGTACACACATGTTTTGGAAACCGTCATACAGGTTTATGGGTATTCTCTACTAAATAAAATGTGTGTACTGTACATCCAGCCAAGTGTCAAAACAGCAAGCCTATGCCATCTAAACTAGTGGCTGCCCTTCGCTGCATTCACTATGCTATGTAACAACAGATTGGAGTACCTCTACATAATATTGACTACTATTGTCTCAGAACTCAGGTCACAAAGTCTTGAGGCGATCCTTTGCACAGAAACAACTGTGGCCGTTTCTCAATTGTTATAATTTCTTTAATCGATTACTAACTTCCTTTCTCTTCGACTGTTTCTCAAGACACATTGAGAGGAAGAAGGAGAGAGGAAATATTAATTGAGAGGTGAGGTTCCTCTCCTCAGACCTTCTTGTCCTATGTGTTTCGAGAAGGAGGCGAGGAGACAGGACATGTAAATCAATGAAAGGAGTCTTTCTCCACCAGTAGKTCCCAGGTTTGACAGCGTCTCCTTGCCATCAGACTCAGACCTCTGTAAGAACCAGACCCAGCTTGAGACCTGTTTTGACCCCAGGAAATGCAGCAGGAGTCGGTGGAAAGAATGAAGGAGTTTTGGCAAGCCCCTGGTTCCCGTGCAGCAATCTACTAATGACCTGCACAGCTGTGAGATGAGGATGAAAAGTATTGAATAACGAACGCAACAAGGCAGGCAAGCCACAGACTTTCCCTTCCTTTCTCACTACTAAGGAGTTCTGTGGGTTGGCTCATCCTCTAGTCAAGGTGGTCAGCAGTTTGACAGAGCAGTTTGTTGCATTTCTATACTTTCATGACAGCTTGTTTCTCCCACTTCCTTTGCTCCAGCAGTGTTAATGTCTTGAAACATGCACTTACTTTCTCCCATTAGTTAACTGAGCCCATTCTGTTCTAAAATGGATACAAGGTTCCACAAATACCTACAGTACTAATGTCAATAGTGCAACAATATCTGAGAATTGTGTTTAGTTGAATTCTGACTTAGAGAAACAAAGAACCAAAATAAGCAGTTTATGAACCTCCAACATTGTTGTCTGGACAACCGTGCTTCGTGTGAACTGAATAACTTTATTGAAGGTGATCAATAAAGTTATTCAGTTCAATTCAAGACCGCCTTGAACTCCACTGAGGTAAGGTTTGGACAACTGGTGTTTTTTTGATATGGTTGGCCTGAAATGATCTTCCAGTCAAATGAATTATACAGTGAATAAAATACAGATTTAAAAAACACCAAGTTCTCAGAGAAAACAAAATCTAACAATAATATGAATATCTCGACTCTGAACTGGAGCCAAAGGAACATTGTTATTTTTGTAATATTTTTGGCATGCAGGGTAGACCGACGCTTGGTTTGAAGGGGGAAGGAAGAAAATACTTCTTCTTTAGTTTAATGTTTCAACACACGCAGTGGCAGTAGGTGGTTGATGCCTGTGAAAACTGTCATTGTGACTTTGAAGGTACTGTATGTGGTTGAGGAAATGGTAGTGGCTTTGGTCAAGTGGCAATATCATAAATCCGCTATTTCTGGAGGTTCACACAGTCAGATCTTAAAGGGATAGTTAAAAACGTGATTTTCCTTTTATTACATTTTTTCCCCACACTATAAGGTGGAAATAACACTGAAATTGTGAAAATTATGAAAATGTCATTGTTGTGTAAAAGCTGAAAAAAATGCCTGGAGTTTATACATGTTCAGGTAGGATGACATTTTGGGCCACATCATGACATCACAATGTGATCTGATTATAATAGACCAATGACTGTTCATCTGGGTAAGGGGGTGGGCTCTAGATGATCCTATCAGCCAATCAGGGCTGTGTATGAAAATATCTTCAAATTTGTTTCCTTACTCCCACACGATCAGACTGAGCATTTCAAGAGCCAAAGGAGGCTCAGGGAAATAAATTATAAAAAATATATTTTGGAGTTATTTTCATTAAATAAACACACAGTGATTTACAAAGACTGCATGGGGGCTTTAATGGAGCATTTTTACTGGCCTTGCTGGCAGGTCCACGCACGCACGCACGCACAAACCAACAGTATGAGAAGACTGGCCTGGGTGCCTAGACACAACGGCTGGATGTTTAACCTGTGCTGTCTCTGCCGCTCTTGGCCTCCTGTATTGACCAGGGCCTCTGAGGGAATCGGATGGAAACAGAAAAACTTTGTCTGCAAAGAAATCATTAAATATTACTATGCAATCATTTCATACTATAAAATTATGGTCTGCATTTGTTTTTGATTAATTCCTATAAAAAATAAAATGAGAGGCCTTAAAAAAGAACAAGTCAAATAAATAAGTCATTTCTTTTGGGAAGTTATGAGAAACTGAGAAAGGGTTCGGTGTACTGAGGTGAATAGGATAGAAACAGGAAATAGCACTTGTCTCACTTATTTTCAACGATTGCTATAGCATCTTGATTACATTATGTTGCTGTTGTTGTTTTGTCTATCTGCACAAGAACAAAGGTCTGAGATTCAAATAATACAAGGTCTGCACACAATTCTATTCAAGTCTGGCCACACAGACTGGACACGACAGGATGAAGAAAGAATGCAAGACACAGTCAAAGGGTCAGCCTGAAGATTAAGGGCACAAACAGGTGCAGTCGCTGTTCGTCCCTGTTTTGTAAATAGTGAAATCAAATCTTTTGCTTTTCCTGTTCCTCAGTCTGTTTGAGGATAAATACCACCATGTGGCTCCTGGAATAAACACAGAAATGACAGAACCACACCTGGGTTCAAATATACATTGAGTGTTTGATTCAGGCTGGCCTTACAGAGGAAAACAAAATAATTTCACGTGATCACATGTGACTTAATGTAAAGTTAATGTGATAACGTGACAACATGTGAAGCAACATGTGAGCACATGTGGAAACACAATCTCATGTGAAATAAACGTGATAACATGAGGATGCAAGATTTCAACGTGTGATAGCATGACACTACACATGTGACATGTGAAAATATGATCTCATGTGAAAAATGTTTTACAACATGGGGATGCAACATTTCAACATGTGATACCATGAAATTACGTGACAACATTTGAACACGTGAAAGCCGAGAGGTCAAACATAATTTAGAAAACTTTACTTTAAAAAGGCATAGTTGACATTAATTCAGTTTAAACAGTCATGATCCCCTGCAGGTTTAGACTAAATACCTAGTTCCATGGATGTTCCAAGGATGTTTTTAGGATATTCTCAGAATGTGTTGTCATGGTCCCCTGGAGGTTTTTGTCTAGTTGCAGTGAAAATATGATAAATCTACAACTAGTTTCTGTATTTTTACAGCTAAATTAAGGTTTTTATAGGCAGTATGCTGCTTACTTGGGACAACCTCACAACCTCTTGGTTGCTAGCCAGCTGAAGTTCCTGCTGAGCCACCAGGTCTATGGACATAATGGAGATTGGCAAAATATGTATTGCCAATAACACATATCTGCACTTTGCATAAAGTTTCAGAAAAAATAAAATAAATATATACAACCAATTGAAGGTGTTATTTCTATAAAATGACACTATGCTGCTGTATTCTGATTTCAATTGGTGTAAAATTGGGATTCAGCCTTAAAAGAGATTTAAACTAATAACCCATTGCTCACTACCAACCTATAATGTCCTAATAAAGTGCAGCTACACCACCAGATCTGTAAGCGTGAAGGAGATATGGCCACAAACTTATTGACAAGAACGCATTTGTGCACTTTGCTAAAAAATGCACGGAATCAAGTTAATAATTGAACAATTATCACCCCCAATGTAAAACTGGCAGTGCTCAAGGACACTTGACGTTGAATGAATTCTTAGAGGATTTGAACATGCAACCTCTTGGTAGGGAGTGCATAGATTTTTCTGAAGTGCCACCAGATTCATACTTATTGTGTGGAACATATATTAACACACTCTCAAAAAATCAAATCAAATCAAAGGTTATTTGTCACATGCGCCGAATACAACAGGTGTAGACCTTTGAAATGAAATGCTTACTTACAAGCCCTTAACCATAAAAAAAATACCCCAAAAAATAAGAACTAAAGTAACTAATAATTAAAGAGCAGCAGTGAAATAACAATAGCGAGGCTATATACAGGAGGTACCGGTACAGAGTCTATGTGAGGAAGCACCGGTTAATCGAGGTAATTGAGGTAATATATATACTATCGTTCAAAAGTTTGGAGTAACTTAGAAATGCCCTTGGTTTTGAAAGAAAAGCACATTTTTGTCAATTAAAATAACATCACATTGATCAGAAATACAGTGTAGACATTGTTAATGTCGTAAATGACTATTGTAGCTGAAAACGGCAGATTTGTAATGGAATATCTACATAGGCGTACAGAGGCCCATTATCAGCAACCATCACTCCTGTGTTCCAATGGCACGTTGTGTTATCTAATCCAAGTTTATAATTTTAAAAGGCTAATTGATCATTAGAAAACCATTTTGAAATTATGTTAGCACAGCTGAAAACTGTTGTTCTGATTAAAGAAGCAATAAAACTGGCCTTCTTTAAACTAGTTTAGTATCTGGAGCATCAGCATTTGTGGGTTGCAAAGAAAAAGCCATATCTCAGACTGGCAGTAGGAGGCCTTACTGAAGAGCTCAGTGACTTTCAGTGTGGCACCGTCATAGGAGGCCACCTTTCCAACAAGTCAGTTCGTCAAATTTCTGCCCTGATAGAGCTGCCCCGGTCAACTGTAAGTGCTGTTATTGTAAAGTGGAAACATCTAGGAGCAACAACGGCCCAGCTGCGAAGTGGTAAGCCACACAAGCTCACAGAATGGGACCACTGAGTGCATGTAGCGTGTAAAAATCATCTTTCCTCGGTTGCAACAGTTCCAATCTGCCTATGGAAGCAACGTCAGCACAAGAACTCTTTCATCGGGAGCTTCATGAAATGGGTTTCCATGGCCAAGTAGCTGAACAAAAGCATAAGATCACCATGCGCAATGCTTCATGAAATGGGTTTCCATGGCCAAGTAGCTGAACAAAAGCATAAGATCACCATGCGCAATGCCAATRTTTGGGGTGGCAGCGTAGCCTAGTGGTTAGAGTGTTGGACTAGTAACCGAAAGGTTGCAAGATCGAATCCCTGAGCTGACAAGGTACAAATCTGTCGTTCTGCACCTGAACAAGGCAGTTAACGCACTGTTCCTAGGCTGTCATTGAAAATAAGAATTTGTTCTTAACTGACTTGCCTAGTTAAATAAAGGTTTAAAAAAAAATCTTCGGCTGGAGTTGTGTCTCTCCGTTATAGTAATACATTTTTCAATATAAGGTACGATCATCACTGCGCTTTAAAAAAAGGTTGGGCAAATATATGTGCATTTGTGCCAACCAGTGGAGGTGTAGGAGCAGTTAAAGTTTTTGATGGCTATGCTGATGAGTTGAGCAAKTCCTTTGACAGTTCTGCTAACTTTGCAAGAGAATGTGTCAGTAATGAGATGCATTTTAAAGAGGTTGTTGTTGGTTTTCCAGTAACTTAATTGAAACTTGTTGCTGTGAAGTTGMAATTTCTTAAATGGAAACTACTTGTTATTAAGTTATTGTAAAAGTCACAGGACACTTGCTGCTACTAGCAATCCTTGTCAGTAACCTACTGTGCCTTCACTGACGTTTCTGTTGACAACATGCACTTGCTGATTGGCAGCATACTGTAGCAGCGGCAGTCTATCAGAACATTGCAGAAGTGTCTTATTCGAGGAGTAGCTTTCAGCTAGCTCTTTTTGGTCTCTCATGATGGAATATCATCCCAGTTCACCTGGTCTGTTCGTAAACATTAAGCATCTACACTGTCAGTTCTGTAGCCTTGAATTCTTAGGGATAGCCCACTTTTTTTCCCAATTTTCGCTTAAAATGACATACCAAATCTAACTGCCTGTAGCTCAGGCCATGAAGCAAGGACATGCATATTCTTGGTACCATTTGAAAGGAACACTTTGAAGTTTGTGGAAATGTGAATTGAATGTAGGAGAATATAACACAATAGAAGAAAATACAAAGAAAAACCCAACCTGTTTTTTTCTACCACCATCTTTGAAATGCAAGAGAAAGGTCCCAGTTCTAGCCATCACTCTAGTTGTGATAGTGTCCACAAGACGGCAGCAGTGTATGTGCAAAGTTTCAGACTGATAACTTGAAGTATGAGCGAACTACATGACATTTAGTGTGACGTCACCCAGGTACATTTGGGCAAATCGTGAAGGAGACATATTCATATTCATATTACATTTTTCTGCAAGAATATCGTCAAATCTGTATACTTGGACTTTGATTTAGCTTTTACAATATTAGTAGCCATAATATAAGTTCAACATTTGCAAAACAACCAGTTTTCATAACTTCATAAGTCTGAATATTCTTATAATTTTTGTCCAAAGGGAAAAGGCATGCTGTCGCAAAAGGTGAATTTATTAAACCTATCGCGGTGAAAAAAATGTATTGTTAGGAGCTCTCCTCAAACAATAGCATGGCATTTTTTCGCAGTAATAGCTACTGGAAATTGGACAGTGCAATTATATTAACAAGAATTTAAGCTTTCAGCTGATATAAGACACTATGTACCGACATTTGTTGTTTCTCTAAAATATGCGATCGTGATACAAGGCGCTGCATGATTTACAACTGTCCTGTTGACGGGACGCCGATCCCTATTAAAGGCTGACATAAATCCATGTGATATTACATTTATAGCTAGTCACATGTTATTGTGATACTCACCTACTAGAGGTGTCAGGTCAGTGAGCATGACAGATTAGCTACAGTAACCCACTTGCAACTAGTTGATAGACACTGAAATGTAATGTTCCCTTTCTGTGAATCAGCTTCCATTAAGAATTCAGAAGCACAGAAATCTCCTGTCAGTGCAGCTCTTGATTTTTTCACAAGGTTCACAAATTTCAAAATTGACAGCATCACAAGAGGTGCATAACTTTGGCCAAAATAACATTTAAACCCTTTAAACTGGTACAACATTTCCATTGATGGTTGCTACAAATACAATATATTTTAGACCATGCCCCCAAATATGCTAATGAGTCACCACCAGCACATTGCCCCATCTACATTTCAAAGTGCAGCAATGATTGTACCTAGTCCTACGTTCGTAACCAAGTGCAATGTGAGAATTTAACACATACGCCTGGGAAAAATCCACTTGATCGGCCCTCCAACCGATAATTACTAGTGGGAAATACGTCTATCATCCCTGAGCACCGACTTCTCCCACATGCTGACTTCTGACATCACCTACTAAGGAAATGACCTCGATAATAGCATTTGGCAGTTAAATGTAACAAAACATTATTTATAAAAAGCAATCTATTAATATGGTTTTTGAACTCTAAACTTTGTTTACAAGCATGATAGTTGTACTTTAAGTTTATGTTTGACGCAGCTTGTTGGTCAATTGGCGTTTTTCAATTACTTCAAAGCACATGAATGCTCTCAACTGGTATTTACGACTTCACAACTGGTAAATTCCCACCTCCTACATGGTTATGAATGCAGCATATATTGAATATATTGGGTCAAAAAATGTACCCTTATACTAGATTAGTACAATGTGAGTTCCTATGTGTACCTCTGAAGGTACCTTATGTGTACCTTATACCTTTTTGTACACCAGGGAATGAAACTGTACTGTAACCATACCCTTATATTTGAGAGTTTGTGGATATACAGAAAGTATTCACGCCCCTTTAGATTTGAGTCAGTATGTTGGCAGCAGCCACTCAATGTTAGTGATGACTGTAACAGTCTGAAGGCCTTGAGATAGAAGCTATTTTTTAGTCTCTCAGTTTCAGCTTTGATGCAACTTGATGATCTTTTTGGCCTTCCTGTGACATCGGGTGGTGTAGGTGTCCTGGAGGGCAGGTAGTTTGCCCCCGGTGATGCGTRGTGCAGACCTCACTACCCTCTGGAGAGCCTTACGGTTGTGGGAGGAGCAGTTGCTGTACCAGGCGGTGATACAGCCCGACAGGATGCTCTCGATTGTGCATCTGTAAAAGTTTGTGAGTGTTTTTAGTGACAAGCCAAATTTCTTCAGCCTCCTGGAGGTTGAAGAGGCGCTGTTGCGCCTTCTTCACCATGCTGTCTGTGTGGGTGGACCATTTCAGTTTGTCAGTGACGTGTGATATGAGAAAAATGAAGATGGATCAACAACATTGTAGTTACTCCACAATACTAACCTAAATGAAAGAGTGAAAAGAAGAAAGTCTGTACAGAATAAAAATATTTCAAAACATGCATCCTGTTTGCAACAAGGCAATACTGCAAAAAAATGTGTCAAAGAAATAAACTTTTTGTCCTGAATACAAAGTGTTATATTTGGGGAAAATCCAACACAACACATCACTGAGTAGCACTCTTCAAATTTTCAAGCACGGTGGTGGCTGCATCATGCTATGGGTATGCTTATCATTGGCAAGGGAGTTTTTTTTTTTATAAAAAGAAATGGAATACAGGTAAGCATAGGCAAAATACTAAAGGAAAACCTGGTTCAGTCTTCTTTCCAACCAGCCTGGTCTAATAGATTAGACATTAGACATAATATAGTAAATGTAAATCTGGGACACTCAAATTAGTATTATATGTTGTTTGATATGGTTACATAAGACAGATGGTTACTTAAAGGAAAACTATTTTGGTATTTGTTTCATTAGTCCATTGTTGACATAGTCCCAAAATGTTTTGCTTGTCAGCAATCAAGTATTCATGATATGTATCTTTCAAAATACAGATATGATCCTCGTATTATGCATTTTGCATCCTATGATGCCGCGTTTTGCCTCATATGAAGCAAAAAGCACCATAAGGTGATGATTTTTTTATTTACTTTAAGGAAAATGCAAAGGTAGAGTGGTTAGTCAGGCTGGATGAGTTAGCATATAACGCCAACGTCTAGCAGCCCAGAGGTTGCGAGTTCAAATCCCGTCACTGACTAATTAGCAACTTTACAACTACTTAGCATGTTAGCTAATCCTAGCCTTAATCATTTAACCTAATTCCTAAACTTAACCTTAACCCTAACCCCTAATCCAGATAGCTAATGTTAGTCACCTAGCTACCTAGCAAGAATTCATAACTTATACTACATTTTGCAAATATGTAACATATTGTATCTTTTTCTAATTTGTAACATATTGTACATTTGGCAAATTTGTAACATATAATACAAATTGTAGTTTATAACATATAATACAAAATGGGTGATGGACATCCACAAATGAATACATACCCAATGAAATGTTATATCATCTCTAATCCGGATTTGCGTACAGAATAATACAAAATGATCTGAGACCAGATTGTTCCAACAGACTGTGGGAGACGAATTCACCTGTCAGCATCACAATAACCTAAAACAGAAGGCCAAATCTACACTGGAGTTAATTACCCAGATGACATTGAATGTCCTGAGTGCAAGACTTGAAAATGTTTTTCTAGCAATGATCAGCAACCAACTTGACAGAGCTTGAAGAATATTTTAAAGAATAATGGGCAAATATTGTACAGTCCAGGTGTGCAAAGCTCTAGAGACTTACCCAAAAAGATGCACAGCTGTAATAATGCCAAAGGTGATTCTGAACACGTATCTAATCAAGATATATTATTATTTCTTTTTTCATATTTTCTTTTATAAATGTAAAAAATGTTCTTCCACTTTGACATTACAGATTATTTTGTGTAGATCGTTGACCAAAAAATATTATTAAATCTATTTTAATCCCCTTTATAACAACTAAATGTGGAAAAGGTCAAGGGGTATGAATACTTTCTGAAGGCACTGTACAGTATGTTCTTGGTAACAAATAACCATCTTGTGGCACTGCTGAGACATTATTGCACTCCAGACCAGAAAGTTGCAAGTTTAAATCCCGAGAGCTATATGTACACTTAAGGCTAGATTATATTAGATCTGCACGAGCTATGCAGGTGTCGGCAAGCGAGTGTTGACATGTTTTTGGAACACGTCACGTGATCACATTTTCACAAGTGAAATTTCTGTTTAGCTACAGTATGACCCTATTTGAACTAACAACCTCTGGTTTTGTGGTACACTGACCTTTCTGCTGTGCCACAATGTCCATAGCTTCACTGTACACATTCATTACCTATACTCTTTTGCACTTAGGAAAAGAGTGCCATCTGCACTGCTATTTTAGTTATCAGTTATTCTGACTATTCTCATTCTCATCATTGATTTAATTTACTTATTTCATCAATTTGAAGGTTTTCTGTATAGTTGTCTAATGTTGGTGGGGCATATTATTCTGTTTTAATGTCACACCAGAATCACTATGATAAATATAATAGTTTTTTCATGATTGTATTTTTAACAAAGCTGAGATTTACTTTGAAGTCCAAAGCGTAGGATTAAAGGTAAGTACCTAACAGTGTGTGCCATAAGCGCATCTGAAGTATCCTATAACTATAACTGAAGAACCTGTAATTGGTTCTACCTGGAACCAGAGGGTTCTTCAAGAGAGGGTCCTATATGGAACTCAGAAAGTTCCCCTACAGGGATCAAAGGGTTGTACGTGGCACCCAAAAGGGATCGATCCCCATACGGACAGACGACAGAACCATGGAACCAGAAGGTGAACTAAAAGGTTGTGATTTCCAATCCCAGGTAAGAACATGTTGAACTATAACTAATGTTTAAAACAACACAAAATGTAGTTGTATGCCACATATGTAAGTTGAATACACTATGTTAAAAGCACTCTGTCTGTATCATTAAGACTCATTTTTGTTTGCAGGCCATCACCTGTGAAATCTCATGTGGAAATTTGAATCCACATGTGAAAGGTTATGCAATCAAGTGAAAATCCACATTTGAAGTGTTCCTAAAACACATTGTTTCACATGTGCAAGACGTGGAAATGTCACACGTGAAATCATGTGGTTTTCCACATGTGAAATCATGTGGTTTTCTGTAAGGATAGTGCCAGATGGGCAGAGTTTGCAACATTTGGGACTTGTCTATTGGTTCCATTGCAAGAGGCAAGTTCAATCAGGCACAGCTAAAGTATTTGAAATAGTCCAAATAGTGTTTGAACCCAGGTCTGGACCAAACGCTAGACTATAGCCTGGGGAATAGGACTACTATTATAATAACAATCTTACATTTAGATCTCCAGCTACTCTACTCTGCTATGTATGAATAAATGGACCATCTACCATCTATTTAAAGTTGCATGTGTGCTCTGTTCCTCAATAGGGTGTGCGTCCAGGGCCCATAGGGCTCTACTACAAAAGTAGTGCACTATATAGGGAATTGGGTGCCATTTGGGACACAGATTGTGTTTTTTCCTCCCTCAATAGGTCAATCTGTCATCGTACCTCATTATGGAGAAATGCAAACAAACTGTGAGCTTGCTCTGATGTTTGGACCTTTTACACCACAGATTTCAGTGCTCCGTTGCATGCAAAGTGACATAACGGTTGACAGCACATGCTCTTGTGTTATTGTGTGTGTGTGGTTGGAGGGGAGAAGATTACACAAATTTTCCATGCTGCTCATCTCCTCTGATGTATTAGGTCGACTTTGCTTTGTTTTAGAAGACAGGTGGTATGGAATGCCTAAACCAAGCCAATTTACAGTACCTACAGTGTCCACATAAACACAAACACAAAGTCTGTGAGATGTACATTATACCTGGAGTGTATCTAATTCTAAAAGGTCTCTACACGCATCCGGCAGTGAGGTGACAGTGTTTTAGTGACAACAACAACAAAACACACACACACACTCGCAGACTCACAAACACAGCGTACACAGAGGGGTTGGGTTAAATGCGGAAGACACATTTCAGTTGAATGCATTCAGTTCTACAATTGACTAGGTATCCCCCTTTCCCTTTCCCTTTTCACAGTAAGGGGACAACAGTGTTTTAGCGACAACAGAGAACAAACATGGGACAACTACTAACAACCCTGCAACTGATTTAGAGCTGCCGAGGAAACATTGTGCCTTTCATTAAGGTGATTGGCTCATAATCATGCTTCATAATTTCCCTTAGAGTACAAGGGGCAGCGKAGGATTTGGGTAAGGATGCTTAATTAATCTCCACGGGAAGTTGGTTTGGGATGTGAACCCGTAGAACCTCCAGGAGGCTCTGGATCAAATAAACTATTCAGACGTCATGCTGAACATGGAAGAAGTGGTGAAACAGCCAGTGGTGAAATTCAGACCTGGGTTCAAATACAATTTGATATAATTTCAAATATTTTAGTTGGGCTTGATTGAGCTTGTCTGGCAGAATGGAACCAAATTAAAAGTTCCAGAAGTGCAAACCCCTGTCCATCAGGCAGGCTAGAGAAAACACAACGTATTTGAAAGACTTCAAATACTATTTGAACTCAGGTCTGGTCATGTTGAAAACAGAAGGAGTGGTGAAGCCATAGAAATAGAGTTGTAGGGGGGAAGCAGTGGTGAGAGTACAGGCCCGAGACCTCCTTCCTGTCCAGACTGAAATATACAGGAAATGTAGAAAGCACCTGACGTATCACTGAATCATGTAGCGCTACGGTAATATGACTATTTTATGTTCGCATTGAGGTTGCATCACATCCGGCTGTGATTGGGAGTCCCATAGGGCGACGCACAATTGGCCCAGCGTCGTCCGGGTTTGGCCAGGGAAGGCAGTCATTGTAAATAAGAATTTTTTCTTAACTGACTTGCCTAGTTAAATAAAGGTTACATTTATTTATATKTTTTTTAAATGTATATCAGATGCTCGCATTGCATTTTCTTTACTAACACTTTGTTTTTATTTGATTAAACGTGACCCAATGGTTGGAAACTTTCTGACTTTCCAAAAGTTCCGCACTAACCTCAGTCTGGTATTTACAAACACTTTTCTATTGTCCTTCTCTTTGGCCTGCTTCCGTTTTCTGTCACGACTTTTCCCTTCTCCACCAAGTCAGTGTTGAAAAACAGGGGATGCGTCCCAAATGGCACCCTTTTCCCTATATAGTGCAATTGTTTCAGGCCCTCGTCAAACGTAATGCACTATACAGGGAATAGGGTGCCATTTGGGACGCACACAGGAAGTAAATGGTGAGCAGCAGGTTATCCTGTGGGGAGGTAGATAGACAAGAATAATTAGGGGGTTGCATTCCTCCCGGTTCTATAAATACACTCTACGTTTCCTCTCCTCCTGTCTGCGATTCTCATTAAAGCCTTGCTGGAAAATCAGCCGGCTGCCTTCGGGGTGATGGTGGGACTGGGACTTTGTCCTAAATTGCACCCTATTAGCCCCTTCACTCTCCTTGGACAGGGGATGCATGTAGGCCTATCGAGTGGCAGGGGAGTATAACCTTCAGTAAGGTGCTGTTGTTTTGGTTACTAATGCAGTATTCCTGTCAAAGTGCGATGGACACCTCCACAATGGAACTCTTCCTAAGAGGGGACAGTAATGATGCAGTAACAGGAAGAAATAGATAAACATAGAACTGACTCCCAGGATCATTACGTTGAATGTCTGTCTGTGACTCCCCTGTGGTTTAACTCACCTTGGTTCATTCCATTTTCCCTTGTGTAAGCTATCGGCTCAGTTCATATGGGTCTAAATGTGGGTGGGATGTGTGGGTGATGTTAGTGTTGGTTAGTTGTGTATAGGCTAAGCGATGCAGAATTATAATTGTGAGAACACTTTCTATTTTATTCTGTTTTATTGTTTTCCTCTCTCAGGGAAGATTATGGTTGAGACATCTTTAAAACACAGATTTCCATTATGTTTTAATAAGTGATTTGATAAATACAGTATATTATTTCCGCTAGACCCATTAGTGAGACACAGGCCTACAGGAAAGACAGCCAACAACAATTCCAGTTTATTTGTTTCAGTAATTGGTAAAGAGGGAGAGAAGCAATGTAGAATGCCATGTTTTAATAAACTAGAAGTGTTCATGAGTCTACAAATGTGTGTCTGATTGGGGATATATATAACTTTATTGATCTCCAAGGAGATAATTAAGATGTCTTAGGCTTACAAGAGCACAACATGGCGGGTAGAAGCAGGTAGCCTAGTGGTTAAGAGAGTTGGGCCAGTAACCAAAAAGTTGCTGGTTTGAATTSCTGAGCTGACTAGGTGAGAAATCTGTCGATGTATCCTTGAGCAAGGCACTTAACCCTAATTGCTCTGGATAAGAGCGTTGCCTAAATTACTAACGTGTAACAAAGTGCATTCAACATTTTTTGGTATTACGCAAAACTCAGCCAATATCAGTCACATGGACACGGAAGCATGAGACAGCAAATATCATGTGTATCCATATCAAGAATCCTGGTGAACTGTAACACTTCACTGAATAGTAGAAGATGGGATGATGATAATGATGAGATGGTGAGAGATGTACACAAAACATAAAAAATGCTTGCTTTTTCCATGATGTAGACTGACCAGGTGAATCCAGGTGAAAGCTATGATCCCTTATTGATGTCACTTGTTAAATCCACTTGAATCAGTGTAGATGAAGGGGAGGAGACAGGCTAAAGAAGGATGTTTAAGCCTTGAGACAATTGAGGGGCACCGGTTTGTGTCAAGAACTGCAATTCTGCTGGATTTTTCACACTCAACAGTTTCCTTTGAGTATCAAGAATGGTCCACCACCCAAAGGTCATCCAGCCAACTTGACACAACTGTGGGAAGCATTGGAGTCAACATGGGCCAGCATCACTGTGGAACGCTTTTCGACATCTTGTAAAGTCCATGCCCGGACGAATTGAGGCTGTTCTGAGGGCAAAAGGGAGGGGTGCATCTCAATATTAGGAAGGTGTTCCTAATGTTCTGTACACTCAGTGTATAGTAATCCACTTTACTGACTGCTGATAGACGTAGTTCAGTGCATGCAGCTCTGACGTTAGACAAAAAGAGAAGAGAAAGGGAAGAGTGAGGAGAGAAGGAGAAGAGAGAGGAGAGAGAGAGAGAGAAGAGGCTGAGTTTTATTGATGCTCTACAGGTTCTGTGGTTAGGTTATGTGAGGAGGATGTCGTACAGTGTACTACAGTCTACACGCAGCTACAGGAAAGAAAGCTTATAGCAGCACAGGCTATGTCCCAAATGGCATCCTATTCACCATATAGTGCACTACTTTTGACCAGGGCCCATAGGGCTCTACTACAAAAGTAGTGCACTATATAGGGAATAGGATGCCATTTGAGATTTGACCACAGTGATTGTTGTTACTCCGCTTCTGGTAATCGTCTCTCCAGCCGAGCTGGGCTGAACTCTATTGAACCTTTTGCTGCTTTGGATATTAAAGTCAAGAATTATAGTAACTGAACTGTATACTGTGCCACCACGTAGGGTGAATTTTTCAATTAAAACTGAAACTCTGTTCCGATATAAAAGCACTTTGGTTTGAGAGTCTCAGATTCCAGAATCTGAGGGTTCTAGTAAAAATAACATTCTTTCCATATCTTACACATGATTCCTAAAGCTCTCGTTCTTTCACACATTATTTCCATTAACAGGCCTGCTTCATTAGCAGACAGTGAACAGCTAAGGTCTTGCTCACCCAGGGTCCAGGGACCACTCTGCCTGGTGCCTGCTACACTGCTGGAACCTCTGAAGCTGAGCCCACCTGTTACCGCTGCTACCATGAGGACTCGAGCAGATGCCCCCCGAGGAGGAGGAAATTACATCACACGGTTGTTGTGTCCACCCTGGACAGGCAACAGTGTTCAAGGGTTTAAAGTGAAGCAACCTGGGTGAGAGAGGAGTCACAGACGCAAACAAAAGCACACACGCATGCACACACACACACACACATACACATACAGACACACACACGCAGACAGACATAAACAAACAGACAGACACACAGACAGACATACAGACAGACACACACACGCTCAGATGCAGAGACAGACACACACACATACAGACACACACACAGACAGACACACACACAGACAGACACACAAGCAGAGACACGCTCAGACACAGAGAGACACCACACATACAGACAGACACACCGCCCACACATGCACACTCACACAGCCCCCTGGGTGAAAGATTGAGCATGGTAACCAGACCCGGCAGAGTGATCATGCGTCCAGGCCGGGCCGGCGGCGGCCACACAAAATAATATTTTAGACCTCCAACCTTGAAAAATAATTTAAGTGTGTGGACTGGGGCCATGCAGGTGGAGGCTATAGTGGTGGCGAAGGACAGAAAGATGTTTTCACATTAATGCATAATGTAATGAATAGAATACACTGCAAAAAAAATTWGGCTTGCTTGGATGCTTAAATGGAGTGGGTTCTTAGAGGGTTCATCAGCCCACGCACGCTAAACCCCACCCGTCCCACCCAAGTATGAATCCATAAATGACTTAGTCGCTTGGAAGATACTCAACTTTCTGGAGAATAAACTTATCCAACTTGGGGCTCAGTCCTCACAGTCATTGACTCAAAACTTCCAAGCTCACATCCAAGCTTCCCATTTTGAAGAGGTGTAGATTGACTAATACTAATTCTAGTTATAGTTAATTGAATAATGGGTCATCAGAGTGTGGAATTAACCTCTCCGAGCAGAAACAGAATGCAGTATTTAATCACCAACCAGTTTGTATTGTGTGGACGTAGGCCAAAGCATGAATGGCAATGGCACCACAACACATCATGACTCCCTCATTAAGTATGACTGCAGCCCACAAGTGTCAACACCAGCTGAGAGAACGGCTGATCGAAATGAAGCAATGACCTCAAAACATCTGCTCTTTACAACAACAGTCAGAGTCAGGGAGTTAAGCCTCGTACTCATCCACGAAAACGMTTTTTTTTTTTTAAACCTACGACAAAATCTACACAGCAGTAACCAAGGCAGATAAAGACATTGGTAACAGGGGTTCATTTTGGAGTGGTTTCTCTCTCTACATCTTCCCAACCAGCCTCAACACCCCTCACTGCCCTCCCCGCCCTCCCCTCCACTCCACTCCCTGCCCCTCTCTCCCATCACGCCATCAACGCCCCTCCCTCCCCTCTCCTTCCCTCTCCACTACCCTCCCCTCCATCCCCTCCATCCCCCTCCATCCCCCCCCCCACTCCCCTCCACTCCTCCCCCCCTCCCCCCTCCCTCTCTCTGATAGTCACACACGTATTAAAAAGCGTGCACTTTTAATATGCGCGTGTGTCCAGTGGATAACGTCACGCTTTGGAGAACGGCGCAAGGAGTGTTTCATTATAAACCAGTACCATTAAAAACTGCTGGCTGGATCTGGCTTTGGCTTAGACGTCCTTCTCAAGGCTTTTTTATGAGACTATTTTTGACTCCTAAATCGATGCGGGAGAAAGAAAAGGGGATGGAGGAGACAGCCTGGAGGTAGTAAGGGGTAGTGGCATGACCTCACCAATAAAGTAGTGTGGGTGAATGTAGTGGCTGTTTGCACACCATCAGATTTCATATTGCTTAAATGAACGTCAGGACTCGACTTCAGTCTGTCTGTCTGGCATGTTCAGATGACCAAACCAGGATCACGTTCATCATAGTCACCAAACGGAAGAAAAAAAGCTGAAACAGGGTGGATCTACCAAGACTTGTCCAACAAAACAAACATTTTTAGTTTTCCACTGCATGCCCTAATGAACATACCGAGGGGTTAAGTGGCTGTGTGCATGCAGGTGCTTCAGGAAACTGGGGGGGGGGGGGGGGCAGAAGAAGAGAATCACAATCACGCAAGCTGCTGCGTTGGTTAGTTCTCCTTGCCATACCTCTCACACTCCCCTTCCCAAACTTTCTCCCAGGGCATCCAGTCCCCCCACCATCTCCTCTCAACTGCCTGCCCCTGCGTCCCCCTTAACCCTCCGCCCCTCACTCCCGACCGCACACAAATGGTTTGAATAAGAGGCCTGCATGACTGCCATCGGCTGCAGATGAAATCCCGAAGAGTGATAGTTTACTTAGCCTAAATAGCCCCGATTAGACAAATTGAAACATTGTTGTTATGCGGTGGAAACTCAAGGACCTATTGGCCAAGCTTGCTCGCCCTGTTCCGGAAAGGCTGTGCTGCAGACTTTTGTCATGCGAAAACTGCAAGATCTGGCATGGTTGGAAATGAAGCCAAATAACAATATCACCAGAAGCCCCCCCTAAAACAAAACAGTGAAACAGAATATGAAAATCGTCAAACACAGATTTACAGAGCAAAGGAGGCGGCACACGCGAGTCAGGCTTCCGTAACTACTGAAAAACACATCAGACCACAAACGTTCTGTCCTGCCTTATGGAATGCTTCATGATGTCACATTTTCCCCTTCACAAGTACAGCCTCTCCATACTACTGTAGGCTCTAGAGCTAGGCTACTACTACTCACAGTCAATACTTCAACAGTGTGTCACTGTGCTTATTGCAAAATAGGTCAAGGATGGCCTGCTCATATTATATGATACAAGTCAAATTCAATATAACTTTATTTGTCATCTTGGGAAATTATTTTTGAAATCCATTATGAATATTCCCCACCAACTGAATATTTAGGCTTGAACTCCAAGAGCAGAGGTAAAAAATGAACAGGACTCCTGTTCAATGTCACAAGATGTTAGATCAGTCTGACTGTCTCCCTTATCCATTCTGACCAGTACTACTCAATCATAAGTCAATAAAGAGATAATTCACTTGTCACACCCTGATCTGGTTCACCTGTCCTTGTGATTGTCTCCACCCCCTCCAGGTGTCGCTTATTATCCCTGGTGTATATATCCCTGTGTTTCCTGTCTCTCTGTGCCAGTTTGTCTTGTTTGCCAAGTCAACCAGCGGTTTTCCTTGCACCTATTTTCCCCCCAATCTCTGTTTCTAGTCCTCCTCGTTTCGACCCTTGCCTGTCCTGGCTCCGAACCTGCCTGCCTGACCACTATGCCTGTTCTGACTACCAGTCTGCCTATCCCCTTGTACTGTTTTGGACTTGGAACTGGTTTCTGATCCCTGCCTGACCTGACCTCGAGACTGCCTATCTGCTGGCACTGTTTGGACTCTGACCTGGTTTATGAACTCTGACCTGGTTTATGAACTCTCACCTGTCGCCCACCTGCCTTTGCCTACTCCCTTTATTATAATAAATATCGGAGCTCTACCATCTGCCTCCTGTGTCTGCATTTGGGTCTTGCCTTGTGCCCTTATATCACTGTTCCTAGGCCTACTTTAACATGTGCAGAACACACACACAGACTGACTGACACACTGTAACAATACAACAAGATTAGACAGAGGTCCAGACGAGGAATAAAGCAGCAGTGGAGACTCATAAAAAGGAGCAGCAGCTAAGAGAGCAGTGAGGCCCGGGCCCCACAGTAGCCATACTACTGGTGAATCCCACACCCCAGAAACACTGTTCTGTTCATTCTTTTAGTTATTTAACCAGTCAAGTCAGGATTTGTTTCAATTTTCGCCTAAAATTACATACCCAAATCTAACTACATGTAACTCAGGCCATGAAGCAAGGATATGCATATTCTTGATACCATTTGAAAGGAAACACTTTGAGTTGTGTGGATATGTGGGAATGTAGGAGAATATAACACAATAGATCTGGCGAAAGATAATACAAAGAAAAAAACAACCGTTCTTTTGTATTTTTTTTGTACCATCATCTTTGAAATGCAAGAGAAAGGCCATAATGTATTATTCCAGCACATCTGCAATTCTGATTTTGGCCACTCGATGGCAGCAGCGTATCTGCAAAGTTTTAGACTGATCCAATGAACCATTGCATTTCTGTCAAAAATGTTCTATCAAGACTGCCCAAATGTGCCTAATTTGTTTTTTAATAACTTGTCATGTTCAAAACTGTGCACTCTCCTCAAACAATAACATGGTATTATTTAACTGTAATAGCTACTGTAAATTCGACAGTGCAGTTAGATTAACAAGAATTTAAGCTTTCTGCCAAAATCAGATATGTCTATGTCCTGGGAAATGTTCTTGTTACTTACAACCTCATGCTAATCGCATTAGCCTATGTTAGCTKAACCGTCCCGTGCACACCGATCCCGAAGAAGTTAAGAACAAATTCTAATTTACAATGACGGCCTACCCCGGCCAAACGTGGACGACACTGGGCCAATTGTGCACCGCCCTAATGGGCTCCCAATTACGGCCAGATGTGATGCAGCCTGGATTCAAACCAGGGACTACAGTGACACCTCTTGCACTGAGATGCAGTGCTTTAGACCGATGCACACCTCGGGAGTACATCCAGCTCTGTAATGCACAGGCTATATGCCATTTTGCAGATACTTTTATCCAAAGCCACGTAATATCATGCATGTATACGTTTCACATACAGGTCCCAGGAATCTAACTCACTATCCTGGTGTTGCAAGCACCATACTCTCCCAACTGAGCTGCAGAGGACCAACATCAATCCACCTGAATGTGATGACTACTGCCAGTGTGTTCCATCTGTCTCTCACCACCAAACTAGTCAAGTTACAGTACATACAATATAATTGTATTCAGAGATGGGCAGTATTTCTGTAATATGTAGCTATTTGAAATACGTACTTCAATTCCTTTTTAACATGTTGTCATTTGTATTCTGGCCTGAACAACAATCCAATGTATTTTGTAACAAGATACTTTCATGACCTGTAATTTGTATTTTCAACAGAAAATGCACTTTTCTATGTATGGCTCAGTTGGTAGAGCATGGCATTTGCAACGCCAAGGATGTGAGTTTGATTCAAACAGGGGGCCAGTATTAAAACAATATCAAACTGTATGCTTTCCTACTGTAAGTCACTCTGGATAAGAGTGTCTGCTAAAATTGAACTAATTTATAGCAGTTCACAATTTTGTAGCCCCATTTCACCCTGCATTGGTATAAGATTATGGTGTGATGCAAACGTCAGCTAAATCAGGGTTTCCCAAACTCTGTCCTGGGGCCTACCCTGGGTGTACGTTTTGTTGTTTTCCCTAGCACTACATAGCCGATTCAAATAATCAAAATTTGGTAATGAGTTGGTTATTTGAATCACCTGTGTAGTGCTAGGGAAAAATGTGCACCCAGGGGGGGCCCGAGGACCGAGTTTAGGAACCCCTGAGCTAAATGACCAAAATGTCAATGGACAAATGAATACTTGCAAATCATGCTGGGTATTATTTGAATGAGCTCCATCCCAGAAACAAGGCCAATAATAATATCCAGTTTGCTTGCAATTGTTCATTTTTACATTTACATTTTGGTTATTTAGCCAACACTTTTTGTCCCAGCACAACTAAGGTAGATAAACATCACTACAAAAAACATTCTCAGTAACGGTAACTTAAAAAGTTTTACTTGCTATGATATGTGAAGGCATGGACTTGCAAATATATATTTTATATATATTATTTTTTAAATACCTCAATATACCTGTATTTTATATAAATACAATACTTAACCAAAGTATTTTTGATTTTTGTTTGATACAATGGACAAAGAGAGAGAGAGAGAGAGAGAGAGATCATGAGCAGATGAGCTCCCACATTTTTCAGCATGTTTCTAAAAAAATAGATAGATTTAGAGTTAGACAAACTTAGATTTTTTGTCAGGGACATATACAGGATTCTACCCTAAACAACATAACCTTCACTCCAAATCAAAACTKCAAACCTACAGTCATGGCTAAAAATTTTAAGAATGACACAAATATTATTTTTCACAAAGTTTGCTGCTTCAGTGTCTTTAGATATTTTTGTCAGATGTTACTATGGAATACTGAAGTATAATTACAAGCATTTCATAAGTGTCAAAGGCTTTTATTGACAATTACATGAAGTTGATGCAAAGAGTCAATATTTGCATGTTGACCCTTCTTTTTCAAGACCTCTGCAATCCGCCTTGGAATACTGTCAATTAACTTCTGGGCCACATCCTGACTGATGGCAGCCTATTCTTGCATAATCAATGCTTGGAGTTTGTCAGAATTTGTGGGTTTTTGTTTGTCCACCCGCCTCTGAGGATTGACTACAAAAGTTCTCAATGGATTAAGTTCTGGGGAGTTTCCTGGCCATGGACCCAAAATATCGATGTTGTTTCCCCGAGCCACTTAGTTATCACTTTGCCTATATGGCAAGGTATGCTGGAAAATGCATTGTTTGTCACCAAACTGTTCCTGGATGGTTGGGAGAAGTTGCTCTCAGAGGATGTGTTGGTACCATTCTTTATTCATGGCTGTGTTCTTAGGCAAAAATGTGAGTGAGCCCACCCCCTTGGCTGAGAAGCAACCCCACACATGAATGGTCTCAGGATGCTTTACTGTTGGCATGACACAGGACTGATGGTAGCGCTCACCTTGTCTTCTCCGGACAAGCATTTTTCCGGATGCCACAAACAATCGGAAAGGGGATTCATCAGAGAAAATGACTTTACACCAGTCTTCAGCAGTCCAATCCCTGTTCCTTTTGCAGAATATCAGTCTGTCTCTGATGTTTTTCCTGGAGAGAAGTGGCTACTTGGCTGCCCTTCTTGACACCAGGCCATCCTCCAAAAGTCTTCGCCTCACTGTGCGTGCAGATGCACTCACACCTGCCTGCTGCCATTCCTGAGCAAGCTCTGTACTGGTGGTGCCCCGATCCCGCAGCTGAATCAACTTTAGGAGACGGTCCTGGCGCTTGCTGGACGTTCTTGGGCGCCCTGAAGCCTTCTTCACAACTTTTGAACCGCTCTCCTTGAAGTTCTTGATGATCCGATAAATGGTTGATTTAGGTGCAATCTTACTGGCAGCAACATCCTTGCCTGTGAAGCCCTTTTTGTGCAAAGCAATGATGACGGCACGTGTTTCCTTGCAGGTAACCCTGGTTGACAGAGGAAGAACAAAGATTCTAAGCACCACCCTCCGTTTGAAGCTTCCAGTCTGTTATTTGAACTCAATCAGCATGACAGAGTGATCTCCAGCTGGTCCTTTTGTGGCAGGGCTGAAATGCAGTGGAAATGTTTTTTGTGATTCAGTTCATTTGCGGGACTTTGCAATTAATTCATCTGATCACTTTTCATAACATGCTGGAGCATATGCAAATTGCCATCATACAAACTGAGGCAGCAGACTTTGTGAAAATTAATATTTGTGTCATTCTCAAAACCTTTGGCCACGACTGTACAACCTGATTTTGGACGGAATGACCTGGAATGCTTCCTACACCCAAGGATTATTACTCCCAAACTATACAGCAAATGCTATGGGAAACAAACAGAAACCTGAAAACACCATCCAACCTGGAACTGAGTCAGTAATGCTTAGTCTGGAGCAATTTTTTACTTTCAAAAGCCCAAAAAAATACATTACAATTATATATTTTACTTTATACGGACTGAATGCTAAGGCTACCAAGCTTGCTAGGACAAAGAGATACAACTTCAATTAGCACCACCGTGTGAAGCAAGAGGTGTTGAAGCCCTTGAGCCCAACAAACAGCAAGCTAGCCCACCCAAACCCAGAGGCCTTGAAGCCCCCTCCTGCTGTTCAGAGACTGGAATTTTCTTCAAGAAATCTGCCTCCAGAAATAAAAGCTTCTCCCAAGTGGGTGTGACACCTACTCCCGTTGCCTGCTGCACTGCTGTTTGGATTCCACCTGGCGATCTGTTGACCGTCTGCCCTGGTTGTCTACCCAACCCCCCCCCCCCCCCCCCCTTCCACTCTCCCGAGCTTTCGCTCGCCTCCTGCACACACGCACAGCAGGGCGAGTGACTCTGAACTTACAATGGCTAGCCCCAAGTCGTTGTATTTTTTTTTTTGTTCTTGTGCATTTTGCTATTTCGCTAATTGCCTCATGACTCCTGCATGCTTTGTTGACTACAAACTTTCTTTACCCAACCGTGGGACAGATTATGTTTGTTCCCACACTCGGCACTCTGACTCTCTATTGGTTACACCGACTTTTGGCCTCCCATCCCATTCTAACCACCTCTCGCCGGCTTTGCATTTATGTTACCTGATGAAAGTGCCTTGGTTGTATTACTGTTGATGATATCTGGAAATGTGCATGTACACCCTGGCCAATCTACAGTTGCTAGCCCCAATTCTGACTTGTGCTCTGATATCTGCTTCACTGATTTCTGCTCTTGTAAAAGCCTGGGTTTTCTGCATGTTAACACTAGAAGCTTATTACCTAAAATGGATCAATTGAAATGTTTTTGGTTCACAGCTCCAATCCAGATGTGTTGTTCATTACTGAGACGTGGTTAAGGAAGAGTGTTTTGAATACTGACATTAACCTTTCTGGTTATAACCTTTTTCGGCAAGACAGATATTCCAAAGGTGGGGGACTGGCAATCTTTACCAAGGATCACCTTCAGTGCTCGGTTGTCTCCACCAAGTCTGTCCCCAAACAATTTTATTTGCTGGTTGTAAGTATTAAACTTTCAAAAAACTCTTTGTTGACTGTTGATGGGTGCTATCGTCCTCCATTAGCACCGACCTGTACCCTACCTGCCTTAAGCTCTCTCCTGGCCCCTTACACTAAGTCTGAATTTGTCCTGCTAGGTGACCTAAACTGGGACATGCTTAAACCACCTGAACAAGTCCTAAAGCAATGGGACTCCCTAAATCTTTCTCAGATTATTACCAGTCCAACAAGATATGACTCCAAATACCCAGAAAAGGAAACTCTTCTTCATGTTTTCCTCACAAATAATCCTGATCGGTATCAGTCTGCTGTTTTCTGTAATGACCTTAGCGATCACTGTTTTACAGCCTATGTTCGTAATGGCTGCTCAGTGAAACGACCTGTCCTGATTTGTCATAGACGCTTGCTAAAAAACATTAATGAGCAAGCCTTCCTTCTTGAACTGGCCTCTGTAAAATGGTATAGAATCAGCTTGATCCCTTCTGTCGAAGACAGAAGAATTGCATTTGGCGAAATGCTCGGCAGACGCATACTCAGGCTGACTGGCTCTCATTCAGGCAAATGAGAAATAAGTGCACTCAGGCTATCCGAAAAGCCAAAGTTAGTTACTTTAAGGAGCATTTCTCTCTCTGCGGGTCTAACCCCAAGAAGTTCTGGAAAACGGTTAAAGACCTGGAAAATAAACCCTCCTCCTCACAGCTGCCCATGTCCCTTAATGTTGATGATGTGGTTGTTACTGACAAGAAGCACATGGCTGAGCTCTTCAATCACCACTTCATTAAGGCAGGAATCCTATTTGACTCATCCATGCCTCCTTGCCCGTCCAACATTTCCTCATTTCCCACCCCTTCTAATGTGACTATCCCCGATGCTTCTAACCTCTTTTTGCCCTGCCCCACTACAAAGTTCTCCCTGCAGGCAGTCACTGATTCCAAGCTGCTAAAGCGCTCCTGAACTACAGTTCGTCCTTTATTTAAAGGGGGAGATCAAGCTTATCCTAACTGTTATAGGCCTATTTCTATTGTGCCCTGTTTATCAAAAGTGTTGGAAAAACTTGTCAATAATCAACTGACTGGCTTTCTTGATGTCTATAGTGTACTCTCTGGTATGCAATCTGGTTTCCGCTCAGGTTATGGATGTGTCACTGCAACCTTAAAGGTCCTCAATGATGTCACCAGTGCACTCGATCTAAAGCAGATATTGTAGCTGCTTATTGTATTGACTTGGTCAAAGTTTTTGATACGGTAGACCATTCCATTCCTGTAGGCCGGCTAAAGGAGTATTGGTGTCTCTGAGGGGTCTTTGGCCTAGCTTGCTAACTACCTCTCTCAAAGAGTGCGTGTAAAAAGTCTGAAAATCTGCTGTCTCAGCCACTGCCTGTCACCAAGGGAGTACCCCAAGTCTCAATCCTAGGCCCATGCTCTTCTCAATTTAAATCAACAACATAGCTCAAGCAGTGGAAGCTCTCTCATCCATTTATATGCAGATGATACAGTGTATTACTCAGCTGTCCTCCCGGATTTTGTGTTAAATGCTCTACAATAAAGCTTTCTTATTGTCCAACAACATTCTCTACCCTAACCATGTTCTGAACACCTCCAAAAAAAGGTCATTGTGTTTGGTAAGAAGAATGCCCTCTCCCCACAGGTGTGGACCCCAAAGGTCCACAAAAACCACACGTACCTGTTGTCGCTTCTCTTTTCAGTTCGCTGCAGCTAGCGACTGGAACGAGCTGCAACAAACACTCAAAACTGGACAGTTTTATCTCAATCTCTTCATTCAAAGACTCCATCATGGACACTCTTACTGACAGTTGTGTCTGCTTTGCGTGATGTATTGTTGTCTCTACCTTCTTGCCCTTTGTGCTGTTGTCTGTGCCCAATAATGTTTGTACCATGTTTTGTGCTGCTACCATGTTGTGTTTCTACCATGTTTTTGTCATGTGTTGTTTGCTACCATGCTGTGTTGTCATTGTGTGTTGCTGCCTTGCTGTTTGTTTGTTTAGGTCTCTCTTTATTGGTGTGGTGTTGTCTCTCTGTCGTGATTGTGTTTTGTACATTATATATACAGTGGGGAGAACAAGTATTTGATACACTGCCGATTTTGCAGGTTTTCCTACTTACAAAGCATGTAGAGGTCTGTAATTTTTATCATAGGTACACTTCAACTGTGAGAGACGGAATCTAAAACAAAAATCCAAGAAATCACATTGTATGATTTTAGTGAAATTATTTGCATTTTATTGCATGACATAAGTATTTGATCACCTACCAACCAGTAAGAATTCTGGCTCTCACAGACCTGTTAGTTTTTCTTTAAGAAGCCCTCCTGTTCTCCACTCATTACCTGTATTAACTGCACCTGTTTGAAACTCGTTACCTGTATAAAAGACACCTGTCCACACACTCAATCAACAGACTCCAACCTCTCCACAATGGCCAGACCAGAGAGCTGTGTTAAGGACATCAGGGATAAAATTGTAGACCTGCACAAGGCTGGGATGGGCTACCAGGACAATAGGCAAGCGCTTGGGTGAGAAGCGAGAGCAACTGTTGGCGAATTATTAGAAATGGAAGAGAGTTGAAGCTTGACGGCTCAATCACCCGTCGGGGTCTGGGGCTCCATGCAAGACTCACCTCGTGAGGCATCACTGATCATGAGGAAGTGACGATCAGCCACCTGAACTACAACGGGCCAGGGATCCTGGTCAATGACCTGGAAGAGAGGCTGGGACCACAGCTCAAAGAAAACCATTAGTAAACACCACATACGCCGTTCGATGGATTCAAAATCCTGCAGCGCACCGAAGGTCCCCCTGCTCAAAGCCATGGCATGCGTTCCAGGCCCGTCGGAAGTTTTGCCAATGACCATCTGGAGGATCCAGAGCAAGGAATGGAGAAGGTCATGTGGTTTCCTGATGAGACAAAAATTAAGGAGCTTTTTGGTTTTCTAAAGCTTCCCATACCCAGTGTTCTGGAGGGAAGGAAGAAGGATTGAGCTCTACAACTCTAAGAACACCATTCCCAACCGGTTGGAAAGCGATGTGAGTGGTAACATCCATTCTTGGGAAGCTTTTTCTGCACAAAGAAGGAGACAGGACGACTGCACTTATTGAGCCGTTGGGGAGGAATGGAATGGGGCCATGTATCGCCGGTGCTCACATAGAATCTTGAGCCAACAACCTCCTTCACTCAGTAAGAGCATTTGAAAGTGGCGCGTGGCTGAGGTCTGTCCAGCAGCAACGACAACGACCCGGACAAACAAGCCAGCGGAACTAAGGAGTGGCTTCTGTTAGAAGCATCTCAATGGTTTGGTGGCCTAGCCAGTCTGTCTCCAGACCTGACCCCAATTAGAATTATCTTTGAGGGAGCTGAAAGGCCGTATTGGCCCAGCGACAAGCCCGGAAACTAGAGGATTGGAGAAGTCTTTATGTCGGAGTGGCAAATCTCGCCTGCTGCAGATAGTGTTTGTAACCTGGTCAAGAACTACAGGCAATCGTATGTCTCGTAATTGCAAATCAAAGGTTTCTCTGTACCAATAGTTATTCTGCTTTTTTCGGTGATTGTTCAAATTACGTACTGTATGACAATAAAATGCAAATTAATTACTTAAAATGCTACAATGTGATTTCTGGATTTTTGTTTTTAGATTCCGTCTCTCAACAGTTGAAAAGGTTGTACCAATTGGAGTAAAATTACAGACCTCTACATGCTTTGTAAGTAGGAAAACCTGCAAAATCGGCAGTGTATCAAATACTTGTTCTCCCCACTGTATATATTTTTTTTTATCCCAGCCCTCGTCCCCACAGGAGGTCTTTTACCTTTTGGTAGGCCGTCATTGTAAATAAGTATTTGTTCATAACTGACTTGCCTAGTTAAATAAAGGTGAAATAAAAAACAAAAAATTTAAAAAATAAAGTATGTTGTATTTGTAACAAGATACACTTTGATGTATATTTTACCCATCTCTGATAGTATGTAGCTATGTGAACAACAGTTAAGCCTTGTTTACACTGCAGACCACAATGCTCAAATCAGTTTTGTTTTTCAAATCCGTGTTGGAATATTGACTGTCCAAACAGCAAGTTACAAGTGACCAAATCAGATATGTGTGTGTGTTCAGACAGCAGTCATTTGCTGACATGGCCACGCTAGTTGTCATAGTACCAACAGGCGAGTGTGCAGTGGTGTAGGCTGATTGGTTATCGTGCTTCCTATCACTCAGAAGTTTTGCCACAAGCTAAGGTCAACAATGCCTGCCATGGACGTTTCCCAGTTGTTTTGAATGTTCAAAATCATAGTGTAAGAAATACTTTCAAGCCTCAAAGGATAAGATGATCCAATTTTTAAAACAAGTCCTTTCTGGCTAACCACAACAGTCAACTAGCTAGCTACTCTATGTAGCTGTTTAGGTTTCTAGCACATTCACTAATTTGTTTATAAACAATTAACAAGCTAGTTAGCTGCCACCTGTTCTTGTCTACCTGTCAACTGAGTAGCAGGCAACAAGATATGCCAAATAACAGTCTAAAAACCACTTGAGTGCAATAAAAAACACTTAAGGGCGACTTGTGTTCAGACACAAGTCGCATGGCCAATAAACTTTTTGTATCTGATTACAAGCCACCTACGAAGCTGGTTTGAAATGTGGCTTCAAATATCCGGCATGTGATTTTTAGTTGTTCAGACTGCAGGAAAAAGTACAGATTCTAATTGGATATGCCCCAAAAATTGGATTTGAGTCACTTCAAACTGCCAATGTGAACAAAGCTTTAGTGCTCCTGCTCCTATCCCAAAGTGATTTGGCTCCAGGTTACCATCAGAAGACCCTGTCCGTCCCTCCGTCTGAACAGCTGCACATTGCTCAGACAAGAACCCATTTTCTCCCCAATCAAGGTGATTGGAGCTCCATTTCCAGTCTGTCTGTCCTTTGAACTCGGGATGCCATGGCCTGAGGGTGTGGGAGGAGGGGGTTATGGGGGGATTGGGGTGGTGCTTGGCAGGCACTTACTATGTTATACAAATGCTTGCTTGCACGGATATGGCAGCAAAGCACCCCACTCCCAAGATCTACACCACACCACTGCATCTCATCCTTGGTTGTGATGTTGATGCACACATCGTCAAGACCTGGAAAGGCTCACTCGCACGACAGGACTTTTTCGTTCATTAACTACCCTTACTCCAAGCTCCTCACACACACACACAAAATTGTTTAAAATAGTACCAGATTGGGGTTACCTGGCTTGTAATTATAGAGGAACCCTTCTTGGTGCTATATAGAACCCTTTTTTGAAGGTTCCATAAAGAACCATGCTCATAAGGTTCTAAATGAAAAAGGTTCTATTTAGCACCAAAAAAAGGATTCCGCTATGGTTATAACCCTTTTTGGGCCAATATAGAACCCTTTCTTTGGTTATGTATAACACCTTTATGAAGAATTGTTCTATAAACAACCTTTCATAATTTATTTTTTACTGTGTCAGCCGTATTATATGGTAAAAGGTGTTCTTTTTGTGTTGTATAAGTGTTATTATCAATATGGTTCCACATAGAACAGAGAGACATTATTGTGCCTTCTTCATGACTGCGTTGGTGTGTTTGGACCATGTTAACTCCTTAGTGATGTGGACACCGGGGAACTTAAAGCTCTCTACTCGCTCCACTACAGCCCCGTCGATGTGGAAGGGGGTGTGCTCGGCCCTCTGTTTACTGTAGTCCACAATCAGATTCTTTGTCTTGATGACATTGATGGAGAGGTTGTTGTCCTGGCACCACACTGCTGACACTGTAATTGGGCATAAATCAAGGCAGTGCAGTTGCAGCTTTCCTGAAGTCACCCAGAGGTGTGTTGATTGTTAACCTAACGTAGCAGGCATAAAAGAAACGACTGAGCAGTGTTTCCTTATTTCTGGTCCTGATTAGGGGGGAAAACTGTTGGGGGAGGTTCTCTTCTGCACTGTTCAACCAATCCAGTAAATGTGGAGGAGGAGTTAAGATGAAGTGTCGCCATATTAACGTCCAAAAGCGGAAGTTGTGTCACAGGCTCACTTTCCATTTCCCCTGAAAACCAGATGCCATCCGACCCCGCAGTGGGCGGTTGACTGTTGACTTCAACAGGGGGTGTGTAGAGAGAGGTGACGTGCTGGCTGGGTGTGTATGTGCTGTGTGTGTGTGTGTGTGTGTGTGTGTGTGTGTGTGTGTGTGTGTGTGTTACGTACGAAATGCTGGTGCCCCTCAGCCACTCGGGTGGATGAGCAGCATTCTCACGCTAAGGTGATGCTAACCGTACTACTCATTACCATACCTCTTACATTGATCACTTCCAGGGGATCCCAGAATCCGGACAATGGATGAAAGTGCAGGGCAGTTCTCTTTCATTGACCTTATGTTTCTGACCTGTGGAAAAGAGAAGATTGCTGGAAAACTCAAGTCTGTTGCCATTGCATTTGTCCACAGTCACACACAAAATAGTTTTAATCAGGCAACATAATCAAACCATACACACACACACACACAAACAAACACAGATATACATACACACACACACTTAAAAATAATTGATTCTCTGGTCTCAATCCCAAGCCATACTAAGTGTTTCAGTGGAGCCCACATCTATGGTCATTTTCACAAGTGGCAATATTGACACATAGGATACAACACACATGAAGCACAATGGACTTTCCATGACAGTGTTAAAGCAGACTATGTGTTAAAAGCCTTTCCACAACCAGTTGCCTACATTACCATCCTGTTTCTAAACATATAAAGACAGATGGTGGGCTCTGGACAGGCCAGCTCCACCTGTGGATGATACTGAGGTATTCCCAGAAGACCCACCAATGAGCAGCAGATAATGGTAATTCAACCCTATTTCCTATATAGTGCACTTATTTTGTCCAGGACCCATTTTGGGAATAGGGTGCCATTTGGGATGAAGCTAATGTATCAGTACAGACTGCAGAGGCACACACAAAACATAGGTTGTATTCACTATGGTGTTGCTGCCCTCTGCTGGTATGTATACATTACAGCTCTTCAAAGGTGCCTAATCAAATCAAAACAACGGAGCACACAGGATTAAAGTCCCAAATGGGACCCTATTCACTACATAGTGCACTACTTTTGACAAGAGCCCTATGGGCTAGGCACTTCCGCCCTGGATACCCTAAACCCTATTTTGCTAAACAAGTAGAAATCAGGAGGGAGGCAATGAGATAGAACACCCATTGAAATATAAATATATATATATAACTAAGTAGCCATGTGCTTTGTTGCCCTTACACATGTGTAAGGCCCTAGAAGTGTCATCGCCTGTACTTTAGGTAGCACTTACTGCACATTTATGCACTTTTTATGTAAAATTAAAATGTTTCAAAAAGTATTAATAGTACCAACAATCTTTTGACAAACAATCAAAGTCGAGTCGGTCTATACATTTCAACATCGGTTTGGTGTTTGTAGATCAAGAGCAGGTGCGAATCTAGCTCTGGTCAGGGGCTTCACTGCAGCTAACGTTAGTGAGCTTGCTAACGCTAAACCTTTCTTCATCAACGCTGAAACTCTTGACTGGTTTAGAGGCTTGATTTAATATTATTTTGTTACTCACCAGCGCCACCTGTAATTTCTCCAAAATACAAAATAAATAAAAATGTTTTGAGCATTATTTTTTACCGCCTCTTTTTTTCATAGCTGCAGCCTGCATGCGCATCCAACGCCAATGACGTATATATATATTGAAACAAAGAGATTGCATTGGTTGAAATCGGTAACGTCATCAATCGCGGGAATATTAGAAGAAGAAAAAAATGGCAAATCACATTTGGAATCTTCAGCTGACGACAGAGCAACAGCTGGATGAAGCACTCGGTGCTCCCGAGTGGCACAGTGGTCTAAGGCACTACATCTCAGTGCTAGAGGTTTAGGCTTTGGCTGGGTTAGGCCTTCATGCCTAGTTAAATAAAAAAATTAAGTGGTGTTGGAAGTTGTTGATATCCCTCTCTAATCCTCTGTAGGTGGGTGGTGTGCTTTGACAGGTGAGTGTTATTTGTTGTTAATTTACTTTAAGGCCTCGAGCTAAGAATTTAACTGTAGAAGAGATAACAAATAAATCTGATTGTAAAACAGCTTTTCTTTTTAGTCATCATATGGCTAACTGCAACATACTTTCTGAATGTGATACTACTAGCCAACTTAGAAAGGAAACAATATAGCTAGCTAGTTAATAACTAAACTTCCAGCAGCCTTTTCTAGCCTAGGCCCATCTGTTTTCTAGCTAGCTAACTAAGTTTTGTCTAGCTAGCTAGAACCTTCCATACAAACAATTCTAGATCAAACTGATTGTCTTGCAGATGTAAAGAACTGGCTGTTGTGGCCTCCCAACTGGTCGACGCATTGGCCAACCTGAGTCACCTGGGCCTGTAGCTAACTGACTGGGCATTCCTAACTTACTGTTCATAACTCTGGTGAGGTTGGGGCCTGGGTCGAGGTACAGAGGCCTCCTCAGCTGCTCCTTCAAGTAGGTGAATGCGCTTTCAACTCTCCCTGTCTCTGTTTTACTTGTTTGCTTTACTTGTTTGAAATCTTTTCTTCTCATTTTCTCCCTCTGTACCTTCAAGTTTATTTGTGTGATGTTTGTGTTCCAATGTATAGGATGTGTAGAGCTTGTATTTTGTAATGGTATGGTTGTCTGTCTCTCCCCCTCCATCCCTAATAGAAAATGTTTACTTCATAAACCTACCTCATCTGGTGATTTGACAACATGTGTTGTGGGAAACGGGTTATCTGTGAAGGATGACTTCCTTCTAGCATCCCACTCAGATTGTAGGCATACTCTACATCTATGACTTCTCCAAACCAACACTAGAGGGCAGCCAGCTACTACATCATAACCACAAAGTTGATGTGAGAAATTGAGAATCTTAGCATTGCATAGCCAAGCAGGCCTACTAATGTCTGAATTGACAAGCAATGTATTCTATTGCTAGAGTTCACTGGCACTGCCCTGGTTGAGCCTCTGGTCTGATCCCCGGCATAAGTGTGTGTTGCTTCCCAGGAATGCTTCAGAGAGAACACAGGGTACCTGGCACAGGTGAAATGGGGTCATCGAACAGATACTGCCTTGGGTGTATCTCAACAATCCACATCCTTGTATCGTTTCTCACATCTGCACTCATCCGATAAGACAGTATAGGTGAAAGTCATATGTAAACAGCCACCTAAGGGGACGTGCATTGACTAATCCTTGACAATAATGGTTTGCTGTCTGGCCCCATGTGTTTGTTGAACTGAAGTAGATAGGCAGGCATTAGGCTAGTACAAAATGTTTGCAATGTAGTGGTAATATTAATCATGCGCTTAATAGACAGTAGCTAAGAACATTTCTTTGCATGAAAACAAACTGATACTTGCCAGTAATGTAATTAAATCCTCCAAGACCTTCATTGACTCCCCATGAAGGAGAGGATAGACTTCAAGGTGATACTTCTCCCTTTCAAGGCCCTATGACACTGCGCCCTCCTACCTCTCACAGCCTCCCCAGCCTCACTGCCCTGACTGTTCAACTTTCAAACCAGACCAAATTGTTTCCAACTTGTTAAAGGAAAATTCCACCCCAAAACTATATTTTGGAATTTGTTTCATTAGTTCATTGTTGATATTCAGTCAGGGACCAGATTTCTATAACACATGATAAAATCTGCCATGTGTCAGCAACGTCTGAGCAGGGGAACACAACCAAGGTCAACAAGGCAGCATGATGCGTCGTTCAGAAACATGCATATCTCTTCCATAAAATGTTTGCGTTTTCAAACTAGTTTCCATTGGGAAACAGAATCCTACTCATTATTCCATATGATCAACCTACGTCACTTTTGTTTTGAGCCGACTTCTCCCCCGGTTCCAAAACAAATCACTTTTCATCTGGTAATTAAGGCACTACTGCACTATAAACCATGGAGTTTCAAACTGGGATCCGTGGAGGTACTGCAGGGGTCCGCGATTACTATTTTATTTAGCAAAACATTTTGGTGGAATTTTTGTTTGAATATCGCTAGCTATAACAGAATGCCATCGTGGATACCATTTTTATGTCTCTACGTCCAGTCTGAAGGAAMTTCAAAGTAGTTTCACAAGCCAATGCTAACTAGCATTACGGCAATGACTGGAAGTCTACAGGAACAGTATTATTATTTATTTATTTGTTTGGGGGAGGGGGGGGTAAATCAGTTTTAATATTGCAGATTGTGGCTTCTATCAATGTAATTGTCTGCATCATTTCCAATCCCCCAAAATTTTGGGGGTAAATATACAGTACCAGTCAAAAGTTTGGACACACCTACTCATTCAAGGCTTTATCTTTATTTGGACTATTTTCTACATTGTAGAATATGAGTGAAGACATCAAAATTATGAAATAACACATATGYAATCATGTAGTAACCAAAAAAGTGTTAAACAAATCAAAATATATGTTATATTTGAGATTCTTCAAAGTAGCCATACTTTGCCTTGATGACAGCTTTGCACACTCTTGGCATTCTCTCAACCAGCTCCATGAGGTAGTCACCTGGAATGCATTTCAAATAACAGGTGTGTCTTAAAGTTAATTTGTGGAATTTCTTTCCTTCTTAATGCTTTTGAGCCAATCAGTTGTGTTGTGACAAGGTAAGGGTTGTATACAGAAGATAGTCCTATTTGGTTAAAGACCAAGTCCATATTATGGCAAGAACAGCTCAAATAAGTCAAAAGAAACGACAGTGCATCATTTCTTTAAGACATGAAGGTCAGTCAATCTGGAAAAATTCAAGAACTTTTAATGTTTCTTCAAGTGCAGTCGCAAAAACCACAGGTTAAAGGAAGACACAGAGTTACCTCTGCTGCAGAGGGTAAGTTCATTAGAGTTACCAACCTCAGAAATTGCAGCCCAAATAAATGCTTCACAGACTTCAAGTAACAGACACATGTCAACATCAACTGTTCAGAGGAGACTGTGTGAATGAGGCCGGTGGAAATCTGTCCTTTGGTCTGATGAGTCCAAATTTGCGATTTTTGGTTCAAACCACTGTTTTTGTGAGACGCAGAGTAAGTGAACGGATGATCTCCACATGTGTGGTTCCCACAGTGAAGCATGGAGGAGGAGGTGTGATTGTGTGGGGGTGCGTTGCTGGTGACACTGTCGGTAAAAGAACATTAACTACCCCTACACTCTGTATTTTCCGCTGGCTGCCCTACCACAGATAGCACTGAGCTAGCCTGAAACAGCAGCATTTTGGATCTACCTTACTCAAGAAAGCAAAGAGGAGACCATGTTTGTATGTGGCTTTAATAACTCAATGATTCTTTTTTACATTGTTTGCAAACTGATATGTGACACGTATTAATGCCAATATAACATGGCAAAAATTTTGCTAAACAGGTGGGGTTCAAAACAGTTGGGGCTCTGCCCTTAATGACGGGTCGCCACTGCTAATGATGTGGTCCTCTGATCAAACATTACAACAAAATAAATGTGCATGTGCCCTGAATCCCCAYTTTGGGGAATTTTATTCTCCCTGACCTAGGGATGTGAATGTGGCTTGATTGTTAGTTCTCAATGATGGTATTATTAAAAATATATATATAGTTCAATATCTTTCCTGCATGCTTTCTATCTGGTTTTAGTCATTTAAGGCATGGTTTCCCAAAGTCAGTCCTGGGGACACAAATAATAAAAGCTTGATGATGAGCCACCCTTTGCCTTGATGACAGCTTTGTACACTCCTGGCATTTTCTCAACCAGGTTCACCTGGAATGCTTTTACAACAGTCTTGAAGGAGTTCCCACATATGCTTTTCCTTCACTCTGCGGTCCAACTCATCCCAAACCATCTCAATTGAGTTGATGTCGGGTGATTGTGGAGGCCAGGTCATCTGATGCAGCACTCCATCACTCTCCTTGGTCAAATAGCCCTTACTCATCCTGGAGATGTGTTTTAGGTCATTGTCCTGTTGAAAAACAAATGATAGTCCCACAGCACAAGCCAGATGGGATGGCAGTGGTTAGAGCATTGGGCTAGTAACCGAAAGGTTGCAAGTTCGAATCCCCGAGCTGACAAGGCACTAATCTGTTGTTCTGCCCCTGAACAAGGCAGTTAACCCACTGTTCCTAGGCTGTCATTGAAAATAAGAATTTGTTCTTAACTGACGTGCCTAGTTAAATAAAGGTTAAAAAAATAATAATAATGGTGTATTGCTGCAGAATGCTGTGGTAACTATGCTGGTTAAGTGTGCCTTGAATTCTAAATAAATCACTGACAGTGTCACCAGCAAAGCACCCTCACACCACCACCTTCTTCTCCATGCTTCATGATGGGAACCACACATGGGGAGATCATCTGTTCACCTACTCTGCGTCTCACAAATACACTGCGCTTTGAACCAAAAATCCCAAATTTGGACTCATCAGACCAAAGGACAGATTTCCACCTGTCTAATGTCCATTGCTTGTGCTCTTATCCAGAGTGACTTACAGGTAGTGCATTCATCTTAAGGTAGCTGGGTGAGACGACCACCAGTTTTAATATTAAAGTGGAATAATGTTGTCTTCCTCAGATTCTCCTTGGTACATACCCAGATGAATACTTTGATGAGGCAGCCCCCAAGCAGATGATGAAGTACCTGCAGGTAGTTGTCCTTCCTCAGCCAGTCAATCATGGAGAGGAATACCAAGCTTACACTGCCCTATAACTACCTGAACCCTGCTGAGATGGAGAATAGTGTGACCATATGAGTTCTACGGTTCCACAGAGAATGTTTATCACAATGTACCCGTGTTGCAGCCAGAGCTATGCAATTAATAATAGTAGTAATAATAGTAATAATAGTAAATAATAATAATAGTAGTAGTTGTAATAATAGCAATAATGACCTTTTTGGAGAGATAAGGAATCTAAATTGACACAATTTTGCCATCTTGCCATGGCTTCAGTAATACCAATGACCATGTTTTCTTGCCCTTCCTCTCATGCTGAAATGAAGGAGAGAAGTAGAAGGTTCTCAACCAAAGTGAGACGAGGTGCAACCAAAAACTTATATGACCGTTTTTTATGACACACACTTCTGCAAATGTTTGTCTGATTCAATGACCACAATAAGCAGTGTCTATCCTCAGTAATTGTTTTATTAAATGTATGTAAAGTTGTCTCTGGTTGGAGCAGCATAAAATATGTATTTTAATGGAAAATAAATTCAATAAAGCAATCAATGAAGCTTTATTGTTATGAGAAAATAAGAAACACCAGACAACATCCACAGGAAGAGCTGGATGAAAACAAGAAAGGCATATGGCTCTGGTAAAAAGTAATGGACTATATAGTGAATAAGGCCCCATTTGGGAAACAGGCATAAATCTACATCCTTTTGATAGTAACCCCATAATGTACTGTACATGGGCAGATAAAAAAAAAAGATATACTCTAGGAATTATACAGAAGATGGGAGGGATGTGAATGTGGCTTGATATTGATAATACGCAGGAGTGAAAATGCAAGATGGTGAAAAGAGATGTTATCGTAGGTGGTGTGTGGCAGAGAGAGAAAGAGAAAGGACACCCCTCCTAGCCTAGCCAGAGACAGAAAACACTATCCCCCTTTTGTCAGAGATAGGAGGACTAGACTAGACAGATGCTTAAACTTTCCACCTCTTTGAACAACCAAGTATTTCTCGATGCTTAGAACATATGCGCGTTACGCAGCATCTGAAAATGAACAATGCATTTATGAGATTCACTAAATAAAGGATTTAAAATACCGAAACGTCAGATTTATGAAGAAGTTTAGTAAAAAGTAACAATGAATAACTCTGTGCAGAACCAAACTGGTGCGAACTGGAGAACGGAATCAGTTATCATTTCTCTGGTCTTCTCGCTCATCTTCTTCGTCGGTACCTTGGGGAACGGATTGGTCCTCACTGTCCTCCTCTGGAACGGACAGATGAACACCAAAACAACAAACCTATTTATTCTGAACCTCAGCGTGGCAGACCTGTGCTTTATAGTGTTCTGCGTACCTTTTCAAGCCACTATCTACACTATGGATGAATGGGTATTTGGACCGTTCTTGTGCAAAGTCGTACACTTTATCATCTACCTTACCATGTATGCCAGCATCTTTACGCTCACCGCTGTGTCGTTGGACAGGTGCGTTTCACTTACCGTTAACAACAGTTTTTTATATATATATATAAGTTGAAATGGGTCGTATGTTGTGAAAGATAACATTTTAACTAGTTTAATGATTTTATTGTTATATTGTCAACATATATTTTTGCTGAAAAATACTTATTCATTGCAGAAGATCAGTCTTGTTACCCCATTTATATACAGTACTGTAATGGTATGAAGATGGTCTATAGGCAAATAGCCTACAGAGGGAAAGTGAGAAAGGGTGCATGATAGTCATTCTTGATTATTTTGTTCAGTGACACTCTCTGACCAATTAAAACATTTGAAAGAACACTCTCTGAGTTCCTTAAAAATATGAAAAAAAATGGTGTCTCCACACAGCCAAAGATTATATTGACAAGCTGGTCGAGGGACCGCTCTAACGATGGAAATACATGTCCATAAAAAGATGGAAGGCAGACGAGAGGATGCGAGATCGGGTGGGAACATTGTAGCCAATGAGCGGGCAGATATGCGTGTGAGCAACAGGCACAACTCCGATATAACATATACAAGTTGCCGAAATGCAACGTCTTCCACTTAGTCAAAAGTTTGGAAACACCGACTCATTCAAGGGTTTTTCTTTATTTTTACTATTTTCTACATTGTAGAATTATAGTGAAGACATCAAAACTATGAAATAACACATATGGAATCATGTTGTGACCAAAAAAGTGTTCAACAAATCAAAATACACTACCGTTCAAAAGCTTGGGGTCACTTAGAACTGTCCTTGTTTTTAAAAGAAAAGCAAATGTTTTGTCCATACATCAAATTGGACAGAAATACAGTGTAGACATTGTTAATGTTGTAAATGACTATTGTAGCTGGAAACGGCTGTTTTTATTGAATATCTATATAGGTGCGCAGAGGCCCATTATCAGCAACCATCACTCCTGTGTTCCAATGGCACGTTGTGTTAGCACATCCAAGTTTAGCATTTTAAAAGGCTAATTGATCATTAGAAACCCCTTTTGCAATTATGTTAGCACAGCTGAAAACTGTTGTCCTGATTTAAAGAAGCAATAAAACGGGCCTTCTTTAGACTAGTTGGGTATCTGGAGCATCAGCATTTGTGGGTTCAATTACAGGCTCAAAATGGCTAAAAACAAAGAACTCTCTTCTGAAACTCGTCAGTCTATTCTTGTTCGGAGAAATGAAAGCTATTACATGCCAGAAATTGCCAAGAAACTGAAGATCTCGTACAACTCTGTGTACTACTCCTTTCACAGAACTAACACATTGTGCCATTGGAACACAGGAGTGATAATTGCTGATAATGGGCCTGTGTACGCCTATGTAGATATTCCATTAAAAAATAGCCATTACCAGCTACAATAGTCATTTACAACATTATCAATGTCTACACTGTATTTCTGATCAATTTGATGTTATTTTAATAGACAAAAAATGTGTTTTTCTTTCAAAAACAAGGACATTTCTAAGTGACCCTAAACTTTTGAACGGTAGTATATATTTTATATTCTAGATTCTTCAAAGTAGCCCTCTTTGCCTTGATGACAGCTTTGCAAAAACTTTGCATTCTCTCAACCAGCTTAACCTGGAATGCTTTTCCAACAGTGTTGAAGGAGTTCTCACATATGCTGAGCACTTGTTGGCTGCTTTTCCTTCACAATGCGGTCCAACTCATCCCAAACCATGGGTTGAGGTCGGGTGATTGTGGAGGCCAAGTCATCTGATGCAGCACTCCATCAATCTCCTTCTTGGTCAAATAGTCCTTACACAGCCTGGAGATGTTATTGTCCTGTTGAAAAATAAATGATAGTCCCACTAAGCGCAAAACAGATGGGATGGCGTATTGCTGCAGAATGCTGTGGTAGTCTTGCTGTTAAGTGTGCCTTGAATTCTAAGTATATCACTGACAATGTCACCAGAAAAGCACCCCCACACCACAAAACCTCCTCCTCCATGCTTCACGGTGGGAACCACACATGGGGAGATCATCCGTTCACCTACTCTGCGTCTCATAAAGACACGGCGGTTTGAACCAAAAATCAAAAATTTGGACTCAGATTTACACCTGTCTAATGTCTATTGCTTGTGTTTCTTGGCCCAGCAAGTCTCTTATTATTATTGGTGTCCTTTAGTAGTGGTTTCTTTGCAGCAATTCAACCATGAAGGCCTGATTCACGCAGTCCCCTCTGAACAGTTGATGTTGAGAGGTGTCTGTTACTTTAACTTTGTGAAGCATTTATTTGGGCTGCAATTTCTGAGGCTTGTAACTCTAAGTAACTTATCCTCTGTATCAGAGGTAACTCTGGGTCTTCCTTTCCTGTGGTGGTCCTCATGAGAGACAGTTTCATCATAGAGCTTGATGGTTTTTGCGACTGCACTTGAAGAATCTTTCAAAGTTCTTAATGTTCCGTATTGCCTGACCTTCATGTCTCTTAAGGATCTGACCCTTTTTTTTGCCTAAATGTCATACCCAAATCGAACTGCCTGTTGCTCAGGACTTGAAGCAAGGATATGCATATTCTGATACCATTTGAAAGGAAACAGTTTGAAGTTTGTGGAATTAATGTGAAATTAATGAGAATATAAAACATTAGGTCTGGTAAAAGATATACAAACAAAAAAAACGGTTCCATCATCTTTGAAATGCAAGAGAAAGGCCATAATAAAATATTGCAGTTTAGGCGCAATTTAGATTTTGGCCACTAGGTGACAGAGGTGTCTGTGCAAAGTTTCAGATTGATCCAGTGAAGCATTGCAATACTAGACAATATTTTTTATCAAGTCCGCCCAAATGTGCCGAATTGGTCAATTGATACATTTCAAGTACATAACTATAGAGAACATATACAAATTATATGGTAATACAATATTTAAGTTTACACACTCCCAGGAATGTCATAAATGATGGATCATTAGCTTATAGACTAACTTTCACACATCTAGATGGCCGGGCGGGGTGGGTGTGGAGCCAGGGACAGCAGGGGTTCAAACTGTAGAACCCAGTTCCTACATTTGAATATTAAGATGGATTTTATCAAACAAACTATGCTACATTTTATCTCTGGGACCCTCAGGATAACAAATCAGAGCAAGATTACTGAATGTAAGTACATTATTTCACTTCAGAGGTGAATGTATCAAACCAGTTGCCGTGAGTTTTTTGTTGTTGTCCACTCCTCAAACAATAGCATGGTATGTTTTCCCTGTAATAGCTACTGTAAATTGGACAGTGCAGTTAGATTAACAATAATGTCATCTTTCTGCCTGTATAAGACATGTCTATGTCCTGGAAAGTTTGCAGTTACTTACAACGTCATGCTAATCACATTAGCGCACGTTAGCTCAACCATCCCGGTATAGGGACACCGATCCCGTAGAGGTTTTAAGTAATGATGGACTGTAATTTCCCTTAGCGTATTTGAGCTGTTCTTGCCATAATATGGACTTGGTCTTTAACCAAATAGGGCTATCTTCTGTATACAACCCTTACCTTGTCACTACACAACTGATTGGCTGAAATGCATTAAGAAGGAATGAAATTCCACAAATGAACTTTTAAGTGAACACATTTTAATTGAAATGCATTTCAGGTGACTACCTCATGAAGCTGGTTGAGAGAATGCCAAGAGTGTGCAAAGCTGTCATCAAGGCAAAGCATGGCTACTTTGAAGAATCTCAAATATAAAATATATTTTGATTTGTTTAACACTTTTTTGGTTACTACATGATTCCATGTGTTATTTCATAGTTTTGATGTCTTCACTCATATTCTACAATGTAGAAAATATTGAAAATAAAGAAAAACCCTTGAATGAGTAGGTGTATCCAAACTTTTGACTGGTACTGTATATCACTGCATTCGTTACAACCTGACCATTAGGACACTTCAAGTACCAGCTGTTCTGGATGGCTGTGTGATAACGCTCTCGGTAGCTGATGTGAGCAAGACCTTTAAACAGGTCAACGTTCACAAAGCCGCGGGGCCAGACGGATTACCAGGACGTGTACTCAAAGCATGCGCGGACCAACTGGCAAGTGTCTTCACTGACATTTTCAGTCTCTCCCTGACCAAGTCTGTAATACCTACATGTTTCAAGCAGACCACCAAGGAAGCGAAGGTAACCTACATAAATTATTATCGCCCCGTAGCACTCATGTCGGTAGCCATGAAGTGCTTTGAAAGGCTGGTCATGGCTCACATCAACAGCATCCTCCCGGATACCCTAGATCCACACTGCCCTTTCCCACCTGGACAAAAGGAACACCTATGAAAGAATGCTGTTCAACAAACACCATAGTGCCCACATAGCTCATCTTTAAGCAAAGGACCCTGGGACTAAACACCTCCCTCTGCAACTGGATCCTGGACTTATTGATGGGCCGCCCCCAGGTGGTAACGGTAAGCAACAACATGTCTGCTACGCTGATCCTCAACACTGGGGCCCCTCAGGCGTGTGTGCTTAGTCCCCTCCTGTACTCCCTGTTCACCCACGACTGCATGGCCAAACACGACTCCAACACCATCAGTAAGTTTGATGATGACACAACAGTGATATGCCTGATCACTGACAACGATGAGACAGCCTATAGGGAGGAGGTCAGAGACCTGGCAGTGTGGTGCCAGGACAACAACCTCTCCCTCAATGTGAGCAAGACAAAGGAGCTGGTGGACTACAGGAAAAGACGGGCCAAACAAGCCCCCATTAACATCGACGGGGCTGTAGTGGAGCAGGTCGATAGAGGTTGAGATCTTCAAGATTGTTGGTGTCCACATCACCAACAAACTATCATAGTCAAAACACACCAGACAGTAGTGAAGAGGGCATGACAAAACCTTTTCCCCCTCAGGAGACTGAAAAGATGTGGCATGGGTCCCCAGTTTCTCAAAAAGTTGTACAGCTGCACCATCGAGAGCATCCTGACCAGTTGCATCACCACCTGGTATGGTAACTGCTCGTTATCTGACCGAGAGGCGCTACAGAGGGTAGTGTGTACGGCACAGTACATCACTGGGGCCAGGCATCCTGCCATCCAGGACCTATATACTAGTCGGTGTCAGAGGAAAGCCCCAAAAAATGTCAGACTCCGGTCACCCAAGTCACATACTGTTTTCTCTGCTACCGCACGGCAAGCGGTACCGGATCGCCCAAGTCTAGGACCAAAAGGTTCCAGCTTCTACCCCCAAGCCATAAGACTGCTGAACAATTAATAAAATGGCCACCATATTATTTACATTGACACCACCTCCATTTGTTTTTTACACTGCTGCTACTTGCTGTTTATTATCTATGCACAGTCACGTCACCCCTACCTACATGTAAAAATTACCTCGACTAACCTGTACCCCTGCACATTGACTCGCATCCAGTACCCCCTGTATATAGAGACTCATTAGTGTTATTTTATTGTGTTACCTTTTATTGTTTTTTACTTTAGTTTATTTGGTAAATATTTTCTTAACTCTTTCTTGAACTGCGCTGTTGGTTAAGGGCTTGTAAATAAACATTTTGCGGCAAGGTCTACACATGTATTCGACGCAGGTGACAAATAACGTTTTGATTTGATAAGCCTCAAATCAGCAATTTTTTTGTTGACCAAATTCGATACTCTCTCGTTGATCTCCATACAAAAATACCTCACTTTGTGGTCTTGTTTTTGTGGACAGACTTTGGGCAGAGTAAACCCTCTCGCTTCATTTCATCCTCTCTAATACAGTCTAACGTCAGTGTTTAGGGTACAATTTGGAATTTGCAGGGCAAATACCTTCTGAGGGGCAGGTGCTCAAAGTGAAAGGAAATAGGGATTATAAAGGGCATTGTGTGACATCACAAAATCTCAAATTTGAATACACATCTTATTAACATCTTATTTTTATTGGGGTGGCCGGTAGCCTAGTGGTTACAGCATTGGGACAGTAACCAAAAGGTTGCTAGATTGAATCCCTGAGCTGACAAGGTAAACATCTGTTGTTCTGCCCCTGAACAAGGCAGTTAACCCACTGTTCCTAGGCTGTCATTGAAAATAAGAATTTGTTCTTAACTGACTTGCCTAGTTAAATAAAAGTTTTTAAAAAATGTCTTACCTAATTAAAATATATACCACAGAAGTCGTGTTCAGAGGGGTGTGGTTTACATAACTAGGTAGTGTCAAAATTTTACTGCAGCGTGTCAGCAAATATAATTTGAGATTTAAGGCAAAGATACTTATAGGTTTCCGATTTCATTTGTGTCTGGTGCTAGCTAGTAATTGGGCGGATTCAATTATGCTGACCCGCCTGTTAATGTGATCTGGTGATAACGGGGAGGGAGGAGCATGAGTGCCCTTCTCAAATCACGACAGTAATCTACACAGAGTCATTTTTGTCAACGGGGWGCATTGTTCAGAAACATACATCTCTTTTCCATAAAATCTATTTTTAAATGTTCCCACTTGTTTTAATTGGGATGGCAGATAAAGCTCTAACGCAATCACTGTTGCATGTGAAAACACAGAATCCTACTCATTACTCCACATGCTCCTTTTTTATTTAACTAGGCAAGTCAGTGCAGACCAAATTGCTATTTTACAATGACGGCCTACCCTGGCCAAACCCGGACAACACTGGGCATATTGTGCGCCACCCTATGGGACTCCTGATCACAGCCAGTTGTCATACAGCCCAGGGTCAAGCACTGAGATGCGAGATGCAGTGCTGTAGACTGCTGCGCCACTCAGGAGCCCTCCTATGTCACTTTGCCTTGAGCTGACTTTGCGTGGGCTTCGAAAGGGGCACCTGGATCACGCTCGGGAGGCAGCCCGGACCCAAAAGGAATGCAATCAACTTTCACCTGGTGCACAACACGCCGACACAGGCGCCCGAGCAAGATTAATCGAACCCCCTCACTGGCTAGCTAGGTCTTCAGCCAGCATGGAACAAAATGGGAGGAAGGCTTGCCCGAAACTCTTACGCAGTTGTCAAGTCATTACATCAAGAGACATGCCAAAACAGAAAATTGACACAGATTTCTTGACTTCATTGATAGTCATGATACTATATATGAACATTATCAGACAGTCAATATACTATATATTCAATCAAAAGTTTAAGCGGAAATTGTCCAAAGTGAACTAGCTTGTCAGTGCTGACAGTTCCATTTGGGCTAGTTAGCAAAATTATACAGCCAACATTTTGTCTATATAATGCTGTTAACCAAACAGTTGGATAAGCAAATCATTTTTGAAACCATGATGTAATGTATGACAGGATTGGATGTTGCATGCATATCAATGTTGTTTGAGTTGCTTTTGTATCAGTGTAACAGTATTGCTTCCGTCCCTCTCCTCCCCCCTCTGCACACATAGACAACAGCCACCCTCGAAGCATCGTTACCCATCGCTCGTCAAAAGCAGCAGCCCTTGCAGAGCAAGGAGAACAACTACTTCAAGGTCTCAGAGCGAGTGACMTCACCGATTGAAACGCTATTAGCGCGCACCCCGCTAACTAGCTAGCCATTTCACATCGGTTACATCCGCAAATTTGCTTGAGATAATATCACTGCAACACTGCTCACTGAGTCCATGGTGCTTGACATAGGCATTTTCAAAGAACCTTCAGTCAAAGTCCGCTCCCCACCCACTTATCCTACTAGCTCCCCGCCCACGTAGTCTGCCTTTTTAAACTTCCTGGTAGTTTGACATGAGAGAAAAACTGCACTTCTTCTCAAATTTTTGGCATTTTTATTGTGAAAGAATATTATGGGAGATGTTTAAGTCACGCAAAAGGCTATTTTATATGGGAATCAGAATGACTGTTTGGGACCTTTAAAATATGTTTCTTTCCATTTGTCAAATGGCAGATGCACAGAGCAGAATTTGGCTGCTGGAATTAATTTGTGTGTGGACGAACCTGCACAGGTAGCCTACATGAGCCTTTGATTGTTTGGCAATCAGATGAAAACATCATGACTGGTTGTTTTTATGCCACATTAAAAGGTAATACATTTTTCTTAAGTTAATTGACAAATGTGTTCTACTAGGCCCACACATCTTATGAAATGAAAAGGGATTCTATATGTAATTCTATGATGAGGCCCATAGTGCACACAAGCACACAAAAAAACAATGGTTCTCAATAGTAACAAATAGGGGTTATTTGGCTTGTAACCATAGCAGAACCCTTTTTGTTGCTATATAGAACCCTTTTTTGAAGGTTCACAAATAACCATGCACATAATGTTTTAAATGGAACCTGTATGGTGCTATAAAGAACCATTTTCTATGGTTTGCCTCATGCAACTCGACACATCCCCTTCGCATAGAGTTGATCAGGCTGTTGATTGTGGCCTGTGGAATGTTGTCCCACTCTTCAATGGCTATGTAAAGTCGATCCAGAGCATCCCAAGCAAGCTTATTGGCTGAAATGTCTGGTGAGTATGCAGGCCATGGAAGAATGGGACATTTTCAGCTTCCAGGAATTGTGTACAGATCCTTGCAACATAGGTCCGTGCATTATCATGCTGAAACATGAGGTGATGGCGGCGGATGAATGGCACGACAACGGGCCTCAGGATCTCGTCATGGTATCTCTGTGCACTGAAATTGCCATCGATAAAATGCAATTGTGTACGTTGTCCGTAGCTTATGCCTCCCAACATTGACATCAGAAAACCACTTGGCCACACAACGGCAAACGTCTGCCCGGTACTGTTGAAACCGGGATTAATTCGTGAAGAGCACACTTCTCCAGCGTGCAAGCAGAAATTGCAAGTGATAATTTGCCCACTGAAGTCCGTTACAACGTCGGATTGCAGTCAGGTCAAGACCCTGGGGAGGATGACAAACACACAGATGAGCATCCGTGAGACGGTTTCTGACAGTTTGTGCATAAATTCTTCAGTTGTGCAATCCCACATTTTCATCAGCTGTCCGGGTGGCTGGTCTCAGATGATCTCGCAAGTGAAGAAGCCGAATGTTGAGGTCCTGGGCTGGAGTGGTTACACGTGGTCTGCGGTTGGACGTAGTGTCAAATTCTCTAAAATGATGTTTGGAGGTGGCTTTTGGTAGAGAAATTAACATTAAATTCTCTGGCAAAAGCTCTGGTGGACATTCCTGCAGTCAGCATGCCTATTGCACGCTCCCTCAACTTGAGACATCTGTGACATTGTGTTGTGTGACAAAACTGCATATATTAAAGTCGCCTTTTATTGTCCAGAGCACAGGGTGTTCCAGTGTAATGATCACGCTGTTTAATCAGATTCTTGATATGCCGCACCTGTCAGGTGGATGGATTATCTTGGCAAAGGAGAAATGCTCACTAACAAAGATGTAAACAAATTTGTTCATAAAGTTTGAGAGAAATAAGCCTAATGCGCATCTGAAAAWTTTTWGGGATCTTTTATTTCAGCTCATGAAACATGGGACAACACATTGCATTTATATTTTTTATTTAGTATAATTATATAACACAACACATTAAAGAAACTAGAATAACATTCTCACTCACGGTTGCACAAAAAGACCTGGGTGCAAACCATGCCCCAAAATATTGTAATGCACCGCCCCTACATTTGAAAGATCACTAAAAGAGTAAAGAACCCTTTTGAGAACTTGAAATAATTTTTGAAGCGCTCAAATGGTTCTTTGAGTTCTTATGGTTCTAGATAGAACAATCATCCTTCCCTAAGAAGCCTTGAGGAAACCTACTTTTTTTGTGTGTAGGAGGTCCCGTAATGGAAATAAATTACATCTACTTTCAACCCTGCTTATAACATTTCTACAGCTAGGCGCCGGTAGTTTCTGCTTGTGCAACAGCAGGAAGACGACTGCAGTGCACGCTCATTTGGGGGCAGAGTAGCGGGGAGAGGTGATTTTCCAAGATTCAAACATTTGAAATTAGCAAATTTGATGGACAATTCTTTACCGGACAGGATAAAAAATAAATAAAAAAATGAAAATGTATTCATAAGAAAATGCTACCAATCTGACAGGGCACTTTTTTCTCATAGGAGGACATACCTGGGTATTATATTATGTATCACTAAATCCTGTCTGTCCAACTATCTGAGTCCACCTCTTCTTCCTATTGTTGACCCCGAAGGTATCTGGCCATCCGCTACCCTCTCCGTTCCAGGGAGATGAGGACCCATCGTAACGCCCTGACGTCCATCTGTGTGGTGTGGGGTTTGTCCCTGGTCTTCTCTGGCCCGTACCTGAGCTACTACCAACAGATGGACCTGGACGGCACCGTGGTTTGCATCCCCGCCTGGCAGTTCCAGGACAGGCGCCTTATGGACGTCTGCACCTTCTTCTTCGGCTACCTCATCCCTGTCCTCACCCTCAGCCTGACCTACGCCAGAACCATCCYCTACCTGTGGACCACAGTGGACCCCATGAAGGACATGTCTGAGTCCAGGAGAGCAAAGAGGAAAGTCACCAAGATGATTATTATCGTAGCGGTGCTCTTCTGCCTCTGCTGGCTTCCCCATCACCTGGTTATACTGTGTATGTGGTTTGGTCACTTTCCGCTAAACCACACCACCTATATACTCCGTATTCTCTCTCACCTGGTGGCCTATGCTAACTCCTGTCTCAACCCTATAGTGTATGCCCTGGTGTCCAAACACTTCCGGAAGGGATTCCGGAAGGTGTTTGACTGTGTGTTGAGTAAGAGGGTGGTGAACCGGGTGCATGTGTTTCAGGCGGCGCATGTGGTCAGCACGGTGGAGGTGGGGTCCAGTGAGACGTCCAATCAGAGCCTGGGGTCACAGCGAGGAGATAGTGCCGGACTAACCACATCTGGGGCCCTGGGCAAGAAGAATTTGGAGGCCCCGCTCATGGCAGTGGAGAGATTTTCTTTTTAAGCTAACTTCCTGCAATTCCAACCTGGACTCAGGGGTAGACATAACATAGTAAATCGGTCTCCCTCAATATAGCATGATATGTTAAGTTTCGTATGGAATGTATTAATTTGTGGATCTCCATCACCCATTTTGTATGATATATTACAAATTGCAATTCGTATGATATTTCACAAATGTAAAAATAAATGTGGCTAATGTTAGCTAGGTGACTAGTTGGCTAATTTAAGCTAGGTTAGGGGTTATGGTTAGGGGAAGTGTTAGCTAACGTACTAAGTAGTTGCAAATTAATAAATAGTTGCCCATGATGTGAACATTTGCATTGCTAGATGTTTGTGTTATATCCCCACCCATCACCCCGACCAACTTCCCACCTTTTGTTTTTAGCTTAGTAACCTTATGTCTTATGTAACTATACCAAACGTAACATATCATARTAATCAGAGTGTCACAGATTTACTTTTACTATGTTATGTCTAGTCTTTGAGGCCAGGCTAACAATTCTAAACATTTTGCCATAGGGCAGAGAGAAAAATATGCTGTTTATAGAAAATGTCTTGCATTTCTACACTTTTTGCCATGTGGCGGAGGGAAAATGTTGCCGTTTTAAATTAGATTTCCTACTATTCCACAAATTTTGCCATGGGGCTGAGAGATGATTTTTGAGTTTTAAAGCATATTTCTTCCTATTCTATTCTATACAGTACATTTTGTCATTGGGCTGAGAGAAAATGTTCCCGATTTAAAGCTAATTTCTCTTACACCTTATGTTATCTGATCAGGGCAGGCTCTAGCCTTTTGGGGGCCCTAAGTAAGTTTTGATTGGGGAATAATAATAATAATAATAATAAATAAGAGACTGTCCATGAAACAAACTGTCAGTGAACAGTCACCTGCTGAGGATGATGCTACTGAACCACAAAATGTTTGCAATACTAAATTCAACATGTAAATACTTAAGGGACAGTTCAAAGTTTACAAACATTTTCACCTTGTACTGTAAAATTGCACACCCTCCTCCCTCATAGAATTAACTTAAAACAATGTTTTAAGAATAACAATACATGGATATCGACTTTTCCACTTTAGTGTGCTTGATGCCATCCAGAGCTGCAGGCCAAAAGATTGAGGGTTTGCTGTCCACCATGGATGAGCTAACTCTCCCTGCCTGTTTCAATAGAACTGCACTATGATCAAAGCTGGCTGCAGACAATTATCAGCTAGGTGGAAATCAGATTTTACATTTTGATGCTATATTCATAATTATATAAAATATATGCAACTAATTTTCCATCAACAGGTTTCTATGCCACTGTCTGCACAGTTTGGATGCTGGAAAAATATTTTGGTGAACATGCGCAGGTAGACTACAGGAGACTTTTGAAGTAGCCTAATCAGATTAAAACATTGTGACTGGTTGTGTTTATGCCACACATAAAATTACATACATTTTAGAAGTTAAATAACAAATATTTTGTCTATATTGAAGCATTAGGTGCACAACTAATACGATGGGAAGCGGAGTTACGCTTTTCTGAATAACTGAGCCTGCTGGGAGCATATTATTATAAGACAACTGATCGAAATGGAATGAAATATGCAATTTACAGAATATAGTAGAATTTTGTGCACACTTGAAAAAAATAATACAATTAATTATTAATTTCCCCTTAGGTGTTGTAGGCTAGTCTGGGTAGCCTTGTCCCTCAACAAGAAGAATTGAAGAAGAAAACCATCCTTAGAATGGAATCGGAATTTAGAATTGGAATTTAGACAGTCTGAATTGGAATATAATTGGAAAATAAAAACAAAATTGGAATGGAATTTGAATAAAACATTGTAATTGTGCAAATTCCATTTACTGGATTAAATGCATTTAGCATTGAAATTGAATGCAGATGTTGTTTAAAATCAAATAAATATAAGTATTACTGTTTATAAATATATTTTTTATTTTGGTCCAATTAAAGTGATAGTTCAGCCAAATGACATATTAGTTTCTTTACCCTTAAGCAGTCTATGAACTATGTCATTTTGTCGATGCATTTTATATGGAGGCAGAATTTGAATTCTACTAATTTATTGTTTACTCAATTATTGCATCTACAACATATACATCTACAACATATGCCATTTAGCAGAACKTTTTATCAGATGCAATTTACAGTGACGTACGCATACATTTTTTACCTAAGGGTGTTCCCGGGTATTGAACCCACTATCCTGTCATTGATACCATGTTGCTCAGTTGGTAGAGCATGGCACTTGCAACGCCAGGGTTGTGGGTTTGATTCCCACGAGGGACCATTACAAAAATATATGCACTCACTACTGTAAATTGCTCTGGATTAAGTGTCTGCTAAATGACAAGTATGTGGCAAGAGCCATGTGCTACCAATTGAGCACTGCAACATTCTGTATTGCTTACTTTAAGACTTGGAAAAATACATTATAAATGACGTCAGGCGGCTGATTAAAATAATTCCCAGCATGCTGTTTTGCTGGTCTATTTTTCAAATTATTTGATTATATGTGTGTGGTTTTGGATGTACAAGGATTGTTATATTATGCTGAGCAAAGACAAACAAAAAATATTTTTTAAAGTCTACTATAATCTGTTGGATTTTTTTGCACCCATTATTGAGATGGTGGAACCAGTTAATATGGTTTGGGTTGTTTGGGGATAGTTCCTAACCTTGTCTGAATGTATAAAGTTGGAAATTGAATATTCTAAACTTGACATTTGGCTAGATTTCAGTGGGAATTAAACACCACCCTGAAGATCATCAAAAATTAATGAAATGTGTTGTGTAAGTCCAATACAGTTGAAGTCAGAAGTTTACATACACCTTAGACGAATACATTTAAAATCAGTTAAGCACAATTCTTGACATTTAATCTTTGTAAAAATGTATTTTAAGAATGTGAACTGTCAGAATAATAGTAGAGAGAAGGATTTATTTCAGATTTTATTTCTTTCATCACATTCCCAGTGGGTCAGAAGTATTTGGTAGCATTGCATTTAAATTGTTCAACTTGGGTCAAACGTTTCAGGTAGCCTTCCACAAGCTTCCCACAATAAGTTGGGTGAATTTTGGCCCATTCCTCCTGACAGAGCTGGTATAACTGAGTCAGGTTTGTAGGCCTCCTTGCTCGCACACGCTTTTTCAGTTCTGCCCACAAATGTTCTGTAGGATTGAGGTCAGGGCTTTGTGATGGCCAATCCAATACCTTGACTTTGTTGTCTTAAGCCATTTTAGCCACAACTTTGGAAGTATGCTTGGGTCATTGTCGATTTGGAAGACCCATTTGCGACCAAGCTTTAACTTCCTGACTTGAGATGTTGCTTCAATATATCCCCATAATTTTCCTCCCTCATGATGCCATCTATTTTGTCAAGTGCACCAATCCCTCCTGCAGCAAAGCACCCCCCAACATGATACTGCCAACCCCATGCTTCACGGTTGGGATGGTGTTCTTCGGCTTGCAAGCATCCCCCTTTTTCCTCCAAACATAACAATGGTCATTATGCCGCCAAAACAGTTCTATTTTTGTTTCATCAGACCAGAGGACATTTCTCCAAAAAGTATGATCTATGTCCCCATGTGCAGTTGCAAACCATAGTCTGGCTTTTTTTATGGCTGTTTTGGAGCAGTGGCTTCTTCCTTGCTGAGTGGCCTTTCAGGTTATGTCGATATAGGACTCGTTTTACTGTGGATATAGATACTTTTGTACCTGTTTCCTCCAGCATCTTCACAAGGTCCTTTACTGCTGTTCTGGGATTCATTTGCCCTTTTCGCACCAAAGTACGTTCATCTCTAGGGGACAGAACACGTCTCCTTCCTGAGCAGTATGATGGCTGCGTCGTCCCATGTTATTTTTACTTGCGTACTATTGTTTGGTACAGATGAACATGGTATCTTCAGGCATTTGGAAATTTCTCCCAAGGATGAACAGGCTTGTGGAGGTCTACACATTTTCTTCTGAGGTCTTGGCTGATTTCTTTASATTTTCCCATGATYTCAATTTGTAAGTCGCTCTGGATAAGAGCGTCTGCTAAATGACTTAAATGTAAATGTAAATATCAAGCAAAAAAGCACTGAGTTTGAAGGTAGGCCTTGAAATGCATCCACAGGTACACCTCCAATTGACTAAAATATTATATTGATGTCAATTAGCCTATCAGAAGCTTCTAAAGCCATGACGTAATTTTCTGGAATTTTCCAAGCTGATTAAAGGCACAGTCAACTTACACGGAACCCAAACCGGCTGCGCGCGTGCGCTATCGTGCATAAATGTATTTTGCCCCCCCACACCAAACGCGATCACGACACGCAGGTTAAAATATCAAAACAAACTCTGAACCAATGACATTAATTTGGGGACAGGTCTTAAACATGTATGGCAATTTAGCTAGCTTGCTTGCACTTACTAGCTAACGTTAATTTGTCCTATTTAGCTATCTTGCTGTTGCTAGCTAATTTGTCCTGGGATATAAACATTGAGTTGTTATTTTTCCTTAAATGCACAAGGACCTCTACTCCGACAATTAATCCACACATAAAACGTCCAACCGAATCGTTTCTAGTCATCTCTCCTCCTTCCAGGCTTTTTCATCGTTTAACTTATATGGTGATCGCATCTAAACTTTCYTTGTATTACCACGACTACAGGCAAAACAGTTTGTCTTTCAATCACCCACGTGGGTATAACCAATGAGGAGATGGCACGTGGGTACCTGCTTCTATAAACCAATGAGGAGATGGCACGTGGGTACCTGCTTCTATAAACCAATGAGGTTGGTCAGCATGTTAGTGTATGTAAACTTCTGACCCACTGGAATTGTGATACAGTGAATTATAAGTGAAATAATCTGTCTGTAAACAATTGTTGGAAAATATACTTGTGTCATGCACAAAGTAGATGCCCTAACTGACTTGCCAAAACTACAGTTTGTTAACAAGAAATTTGTGGAGTGGTTGAAAAACGAGTTTTGATGACTCCAACCTAAGTGTATGTAAACTTCCGACTTCAACTGTACATAATTTTGCTGTGCAAAGGAGTGAACAGGCAATCAACAATGTACTGTACATTCTGGTATTTTAACAACATTTTGATACACAAAAATGTGAACTCTTAATCAACCGCAACCTGCATTTAGAATGACTGCAAGTATTTGGAGCAGGGAGACTACCTACTGTACATCATTTAAACTGGAACAATCATCTCAGTTACGGGTGCAATGAGTCCAACTACTAACAGATTTAATTAGCTTAGTAATAAGCTAATTCTGGGAAATTTGACGGGCAAGTGTTTTACTACAGAGTAAAAATGACACAATCACACTCAACTCTGGTTATTAACACCAACAGGTTATTTTACAAACTGAGTGTTAATTTAACTCCTGAATAAATAAGCATCTCATTCATTTTATGGAGAGTGGAGTTCCACTGTACCTTTAGTATTTTTCTTTATTTAGACAGATACATAGCATGAAAGAAGGAGATGAAAATAACATACACTTTATGTAACATTTACACATGTTGTCAAGTGCTTAAATGCATAGTTCGAAAGAAGATTCATGATAGAAATGAGAGGATCGTCCAGAGCCGTGGTCGTGTGGGCAACACTCCCAGCAACACGCTAATGTGTGCTTCCCCACCGGAGACCAAGGTTCAATTGAAGGATATGTTACATAAAGGGTTTTGTTTGAATATAAAAAAACGTATGACCATTTTTTTTAGGTGTTTCCCAATCTAAATCTCACAATTTTTTTGTTGAGCATTGGGCTTTGTTCCACAATGTGCCAAACCAATTGGGGGGAAAACTGTATAACGTAATATTGAATAATACAGTAGCCACTACCGAGTGGAATAGAGTATTTAGCATTTTCGGCATTATTTAATGCTGTTCCTTTTAAACAGCTTTAACTTATCAATGATATTCACAAATTGGATGGGTTATATTTAGGACAATGTTTTACATCTTTATGATTGTATGTTTAAATTTGAAAAGCATCTTATTGTGTTATTTAATATATTTTGCATGTTAAGCTTCCTGAAAGTTTTCAGAATTAAGGGYACATTTTGAGGTTTACCAGGAATATTCCCTCTTAGTTCATGAAGAGGTTAAYTTTGTCTTCGTAATCTACCATGAGTTGAGACAGTTGGGTGGAGTATGGCTTGATTTGAAAGAAGTTGACGAATTTAAATTCAGGGTATTGGTCTACAGAGGTAATTTAATTATGTAAATTTTTGTGACAGAATATTGAATTAAGAATTGTAGTTTTAAATTGACTTAGAATTAGAATTTGAGATGAGTTTAAATGGCTCTGAATTGCAGAACTTCTCTGGAATGTTTTTATTAATTGATGTAATTTATATGGAGAGGGAATTGAATTGGAATTGAATTTGTGGAATTGACCCCAACCCTGCTGGAGTTTGACTTTAATTGACGGAATTTATAGGGAGAGGTAATTGCATTGGAATTTAATTTGTGGAATTGACCCCAATCCTGCAACCCTCCCCTAATTTGGACCCCCTCCCAGTAAGTTTCTAACTGTCCCTAACTTCAAAATTGCACCTTGAGAATTCTACTATTCAAACTCTCAAACGTAAGTTGAAAGCCCAACTGTTTTCCTAGAGCTCGAGGCCCCAGGGCACGTGCCATGCGTCCCCCATCAGTAATCAGGCCATAAGTGGAGGGCCCAGAGCTAAGGATAAGCTCTGGGCCAAGACAAGGAATGACAATAGTACCAAGAGAAAGAGCCTACTGAACCTATTAACTTCAGTGTGACAAACTCTTGAACACACACTCGCACCTGTGTGGTTGAATGAAAATAGCATTGGGCAAACTCTGACCCTAAACATTGGCGCATGTGGTAAGCATGTGGTCTCTGTAGCTGCAGACAGTCACTGTAACGTAGCAAGGCATACACTGATTACATTCTACACCTACTCTGCCTACTCTGTCTGTAATTATTTGTTTGTATGTGTGATTGTATGTGTGATTTCAACTAGCTCTCACAGTCTCATATCAGAATTAGACATTCATCCATGTTTCTTAAAAATGTCAAAGTTGTTGCAAACGTGTTTAAGGTTAAGTTTAGACATTTACTCCACATTTTTGAGGGTTAAGGTGAGGGTTAAGTTTAGGCATTAACTCCGAAATCTTAAGGTTTGGCATTAACTCTGAATGCTTATGGTAAGGGTTAAGGTTTGGGATAGGCTTAAAACAACCTCTCAAAAGCAACTTTGTATTGCTGGATTTGAACTCACAACCTTTGGAATCAGAGGCTGATGTTCCCATCCACCATCCCTGTCCACAATGCCCTAGCAAAACTCAAATCTACTTGAAGGTAACAGCGCCCACTGTTGCCCCTAGTGGCTGGTTTCCACGTCATCTCTCGACATCCTCAGACATGGATGGACATTGAATACCATGGATGGACATTGAATACTGACTTGTATCAAGGGTGACCTGGTTGGTATGTATTGTGTTGCTGCAAAATGAATTGCCTSATTGAGGACTTAAAGTTTTCAGTTTCTGAATCTGAAACACAGCACCACTGGCCTGAATGGAATTTACTTTAGAAACAAGGACCCAGAGATCATAAGTCTTGACACACACATACACACTCTTAAGATTCTGTCTTGTAATATAAACAAATAAGGGCTCAATTCAACCCTTATAGTGGAAGATCCACTGTATAGGGCAATTTAAATTTAAAGTCCCACTCCAGCAATTTTTGTACTTTTCCTGTTAAAAAACGATATTCCAAGTATAAATACATATTTTGAGCAAAATAGTGTTTTTAGATACAATTGCGAAATTTAAGGTTTTGGCAATTCAAGGAATTTGATGGTGCACTCTGATGTCATCGGCCTCCCCCCCTGCTTGCAGGAACAATAGAGGAGCAATTGAAGACCAAAGGCCAACCCCCACACTTGTGCCATGTCAGAGGACACCTGGACCACCTATCAGGTAATCAATTAAGTTCTAGGGAGGCTGGAGTGGGTCTTTAAAGGCAATGTTCACTAGTTTGCGGAGACTACATTCACGGTTAATGCTGCATATGCTGCATATGTCCGCTCAATCAGAAATTAGCTTTACATTTAAATTGCGCTATACCGTATCTCTTTTGCGATAAGGATGGAATCATGCCCTAAACCTTTGAAGTTATGTTTGGTTTTAATTGGGACCATATTTCACATCCCATCCTGGACAGAGAACCACAAGAGGATCTTAACTTAATGTAAGCAACTGTGGGTGTCTTTGAACTTCAGTTCTAACCCAACCATTATGCAATGTGCATGCCAACCAAATGTACTCTTACTCCTGTATATACTTGTGGTAAGCATAGTACCTTCTGGTCTGCCTTGAGAGCTCTCACTTCTGTTTGGAAGTTACTACAGTAATACATTGTGCGAGCCAACCCAAGAACCAAGATGTACTCTTAACATTTTATTCATGTTACATAGACCCATAACTTTACCAAAAACATGTAATAATAAGCCCTGTGGTGTTACTAACAGTTTAGGAAGCTTGAGATATTTATATTTTCACTAATGAATGGCTTATCAGTCCATTGGGACTTCCTCTATTTCCCTCCATCACCATGAAGATTATCTTGAGCAAGTGAGTCTCTCTTTACATCACATAGTGACCCTACAATTTACAAAACATTTGGGCCCAAGTTATTCAGCACGAATGCAGACAAAAATGTATGAGCCCTGTGAAATCAAATCAAATCCAATTGTATTCAAATCCAATTTAATTTGTCACATACACATGGTTAGCAGATGATAATGCGAGTGTAGCGAAATGCTTGTGCTTCTAGTTCCAACCGTGCAGTAATATCTAACAAGTAATCTAACAATTTCACAACTAACTTATACACACAAGTGTAAAGGAATGAATAAGAATATGTACATAAAAAAGTATGGATGAGCGATGGCGGAACGGCATAGGCAAGATGCAGTAGATGGTATAGAGTACAGTATATACAGTATATACATKTGAGATGAGTAATGTAGGGTACGTAAACATTATATAAAGTGGCATTGTTTAAAGTGGCTAGTGATACATTTATTACATCCAATTTTTAATTATTAAAGTGGCTAGAGATTTGAATCAGTATGTTGGCAGTCAATGTTAGTGATGGCTGTTAACAGTCTGATGGCCTTGAGATAGAAGCTGTTTTTCAGTCCCTCGGTCCCAGCTGTGATGCACCTGTACTGACCTCGCCTTCTGCGAGCGGGGTGAACAGGCAGTGGCTCGGGTGGTTGTTGTTCTTGATGACCTTATTGGCCTTCCTGTGACATCGGGAGGTGTAGGTGTCCTGGAGGGCAGGTAGTTTGCCCCCGGTGATGCGTTGTGCAGACCTCACTACCCTCTGGAGAGCCCTCTGGAGAGCAGTTGCCGTACCAGGCGGTGATACAGCCCGACAGGATGCTCTCGATTGTGTATCTGTAAAAGTTTSTGAGTGTTTTTGGTGACAAGCCAAATTTCTTCAGCCTCCTGAGGTTGAAGAGGCGCTGCTGCGCCTTCTTCACCATGCTGTCTGTGTGGGTGGACCATTTCAGTTTGTCTGTGATGTGTACGCCGAGGAACTTAAAACTTTCCACCTTCTCCACTACTGTCTAGTCGATGTGGATAGGGGGCTGCTCCCTCTGCTCTTTCCTGAAGTTCACGATCATCTCCTTTGTTTTGTTGACATTGAGTGTGAGGTTATTTTCCTGACACCACACTCCGAGGGCCCTCACCTCCTCCCTGTAGGCCGTCTCGTCGTTGTTGGTAATCAAGCCTACCACTGTAGTGTCGTCTGCAAACTTGATGATTGAGTTGGAGGCGTGCATGACCACGCAGTCATGGGTGAATAGGGAGTACAGGAGAGGGCTGAGCCCGCACCTTTGTGGGGCCCCAGTGTTGAGGATCAGCGGGGTGGAGATGTTGTTTCCTACCCTCACTACCTGGGGACGGCCCGTCAGGAAGTCCAGAACCCAGTTGCACAGGGCGGGGTCGAGACCCATGGTCTCAAGCTTAATGACGAGTTTGGAGGGTACTATGGTGTTAAATGCTGAGCTGTAGTCGATGAACAGCATTCTTACAAAGGTATTCCTCTTGTCCAGATGGGTTAGGGCAGTGTGCAGTGTGATTGCGATTGTGTCGTCTGTGGACCTATTGGGGTGGTAAGCAAATTGGAGTGGGTCTAGTGTATCAGGTAGGGTGGAGGTGATATGGTCCTTGACTAGTCTCTCAAAGCACTTCATGATGACGGAAGTGAGTGCTACGGGGCGATAGTCATTTAGCTCAGTTACCTTAGCTTTCTTGGGAACAGGAACAATGGTGGCCCTCTTGAAGCATGTGGGAACAGCAGACTGGGATAAGGATTGATTGAATATGTCCATAAACACACCAGCCAGCTGGTCTGCGCATGCTCTGAGGACGCGGCAAGGGATGCCGTCTGGGCCGGAAGCCTTGCYAGGGTTAACACGTTTAAATGTCTTACTCACGTTGGCTGCAGTGAAGGAGAACTACCAGGTTTTGGTAGGGGGCCATGTCGGTGGCACTGTTTTGTTCTCAAAGCGAGCAAAGAAGTTGTTTAGTTTGTCTGGGAGCAAGACATCGTGGTCCGCGATGGGGCTGGTTTTCTTTTTGTAGACCGTGATTGACTGTAGACCCTGCCACATACCTCTCGTGTCTGAGCCGTTGAATTGCGACTACTTTGTCTCTATACTGACGCTTAGCTTGTTTGATTGCCTTGCGGAGGGAATAGCTACACTGTTTGTATTTGGTCATGTTTCTGGTCGCCTTGCCCTGATTAAAAGCAGTGGTTCGCGCTTTCAGTTTTGTGCGAATGCTGCCATCAATCCACGGTTTCTGGCTGGTGAAGGTTTTAATAGTCGCTGTGGGTACAACATCACCGATGCACTTGCCAATAAACTCGCTCACTGAATCAGCGTATTCATCAATGTTATTGTCCGACCCTATGCGGAACATATCCCAGTCCACGTGATCGAAGCAATCTTGAAGCGCTGAATCCGATTGGTCGGACCAGCGTTGAACAGACCTGAGGACGGGCGTTTCCTGGTTTTCAGTTTACATAGAGTTTAATGAAGTTCTATCAGGGCCATCGATGTGTCTGCTTGGGGGGGATATACACAACTGTGATTATAATCAAAAAGAATTCTCTTGGTAGATAATGCGGTCAGCATTTGATTGTAAGGAATTCTAGGTCAGGTGAACAAAAGGACTTGAGTTCCTGTATGTTGTTATGATCCCACCACGTCTCATTTACATTTACATTTAAGTCATTTAGCAGACGCTCTTATCCAGAGCGACTTACACGTTAATCATAAGGCATACACCCCCGCCCTTCTTTTTACCAGAGAGATGTTTGTTTCTGTCGGCGCAATGCGTGAAGAAACCAGGTGGCTGTACCGACTCTGATAACGTATCCCGAGTGAGCCATGTTTCCTTGAAACAAAGAACGTTACAATCTCTGATGTCTCTCTGGAAGGCAACCCTTGCTCGGATTTCGTCTACCTTGTTGTCAAGAGACTGGACATTGGCGAGTAATATACTTGGGAGCGGTGCGCGATGTGCCCGTCTACGGAGCCTGACCAGAAGACCTCTCCGTCTGCCCCTTCTGCGGCGCCATTGTTTTGGGTCGCCGGCTAGGATCCGATCCATTGTCCTGGGTGGTGGACCAAACAGAGGATCCACTTCGGGAAAGTCGTATTCCTGGTCGTAATGTTGGTAAGTTGACGTTGCTCTTATATTCAATAGTTCCTCCCGGCTGTATGTAATAAAACMTAAGATTTCCTGGGGTAACAATGTAAGAAATAATACATAAAAAAACAAAATACTGAATAGTTTCCTAGGAACACGCAGCAAGGTGGTCATCTCTGTCGGCGCCGGAAGTGTCAGAATTGGGCTGAAGGTGTTCCAAAGGAGGATACTTGGCTATATATATATTTCACCTGATGAGCTGTGTGTGAGTGAAGAAGTGTATCAACAAGAATGCCGTTACCAGAGGGGAATCAAGAGGTGTATATATTACTATAAAAGGTGATATCAACCATATTGAGCAGAGGCCTACAAAATACTCAGTACTGTCTATATTTATTCATATAGATAGTATATGTATAAGTATTCTTGATGTGTTGCTTTACTAACCCTTCTGCCTGTCTTTTAATTCAGTAAGTTATGACAAAAACTAAATAATACACTGTTAGAATTAATCAATCATTCAAACATATCCTTTGACATCCTTCAACGCAATACAAATGCAGTGTTTACACAGGCAGCCCAATTCTGATCTTTTGCAACTAATTGTTCTTTTGACTAATCAGATTCAATCAGATCTACACACAATACTTCAGAATGACAAAGCAAAAACAGGTTTTTATAAATATTATAAAATATAATTTTTTTACATGAGTATTCAGACCCTTTGCTATGAGACCCAAAATTGGAACCCAATGGCCACTCTGACAGTGCTCCAGAGTTCCTCTGTGGGAGAACCTTCCAGAAGGACAACCATCTCTGCAGCACTCCACCAATCAGGCCTTTATGGTAGAGTGGCCAGACGGAAGCCAAAAGGCACCAAAAGGCACCAAAAGACTCTCAGACCATGATAAACAAGATTCTCTGGTCACATGAAACCAAGATTGAACTCTTTGGCTTGAATGCCAAGCGTCAAGTCTGGAGGAAACCTGGCACCATCCCTACGGTGAAGCATGGTGGTGGCTGCATCATGCTGTGGTTATGTTTTTCTGTGGTAGGGACTGGGAGACTAGTCAGGATGGAGGGAAAGATGAACGGAGCGAAGTACAGAGAGATCCTTGATGAAAACCTGCTCCAGAGGGCTCAGGACCTCAGACTGGGACGAAGGTTCACCTTCCAACAGGGCAACAACCCTAAGCACAAAGCCAAGACAATGCAGGAGTGGCTTCGGGACAAGTCTCTGAATGTCTTTGAGTGACCCAGCCAGTGCCGACTTGAACCCAAACGAACATCTCCGGAGAGACCTGAAAATAGCTGTGCAGCGATGCTCCCAATCCAACCTCACAGAGCTTGAGAGGATCTGCAGAGAAGAATGGGAGAAACTCCCCAAATACAAGTGTGCAAAGCTTGTAGCGTCATACCCAAGAAGACTAATCGCTGCCAAACGTTCGGGAACAAAGTACTTAGTAAGGGTATGAATACTTATGTAAATGTAATATTTCAGTTTTTATTTTTTATACATTTGCAAAACTGTCTATTAACCTGTTTTTGCTTTGTCATTATGAGGCATTGTGTGTAGATTTATGAGGGGGAAAACGATTTAATCAATTTTAGAATAAGGCTGTAACATTACAAAATGTGGAAAAAGTGAAGTGGTCTGAATACTTTCGAATTAACTGTATATTAGCTCTGTTCATAACACATTAATCACGATGTCAGACAGCACTGACAGACCCATAAAGATGTTATATCTCTATGGACAAACTCTGTGGTGATACAGTTCCTCAATGGTGCACTTTAATGTCTCCCTCCATGCAGGAATATTGGATGTAAACAATATCATTACGCACAATTAGACTACATGGATCAGTCGCGTAAAATAATAATCCCTTTCCACAAAGACTTTGTACTCTGGACTATATAACTGCTGTTTGAAAGTCTTTCTCTGTGCCAATCTGATTATAGAATAATTTGGAGAGAAAACAGAGGACCAGAAGAATACAGAGACAAATCACTGTGACTGTACTGGAGAGAAACCTCAACTCCTGTTATGTCATACACATTGTCCTCGGCGTCCTCTGCAACAATGGAAATATGACCTCCTTAATATGGTTATAATTAAAGGTACAATCTGCAATATTGCACCATCCCTCTGCTTTACAGCCAACCAAGTGGCACAGCTGCCATTAGGCTGCACTGTAAAAAGTGGGAAGGCACTGTTGTTCATCTAAGTGCTTTTTCTGATTAGTATGATCCAGAATTACGCTTTGGTTCATTCAACCTATTCTATTCAATTTGTCTGAAATGAAATAACACTTTGACAGATACAGTACATTCAAACATTAAGTAACTCAAGGAAGCAGTAAAATCAGATTTAAATCAGATAAAACTACACCTTATGGAACAACACGGACTGTGAAGAGACACACACACACACGCATAAGCACACACACGCAATCTACAGACACGTATATTATAATGTTGTAATGTTGTTGTAATGTAGATATGTAGTAGTAGAGTAATGGTGTAATAATGTGTTGAATGATGTACTGTTGTTTTTGTTTGTGTGCGTGTGCATGTGTGTGGGTTTGATGTAATTGCCTTGATCTTGTTTGGACCACAGGATGAGTAGCTGCTGCCTTGGAAGGAACTAACGGTAATACGTAATGAATACAAAAAATACCTCAGACGGAGGAATATGAACAAGCCTAAAAATAAGGGTTCTTCAAGGGTTCTTTGGGAAGGGTGTTGGTTCTATGTGGAACCATAATGACTAAAATAACCCTTTGAGCTCTTCAAGGGTTCTTTGCTCTTTTAGTGATAATTCTAGATAATTGTTAGCTAGCTATTCATGGGTTTTAGTTACATATATATATTTAGTTACATATATACATACATACAGTGGGGAGAACAAGTATTTGATACACTGCCGATTTTGCAGGTTTTCCTACTTACAAAGCATGTAGAGGTCTGTAATTTTTATCATAGGTACACTTCAACTGTGAGAGACAGAATCTAAAACAAAAATCCAGAAAATCACATTGTATGATTTTGAAGTAATTAATATGCATTTTATTGCATGACATAAGTATTTGATACATCAGAAAAGCAGAACTTAATATTTGGTACAGAAACCTTTGTTTGCAATTACAGAGATCATACGTTTCCTGTAGTTCTTGACCAGGTTTGCACACACTGCAGCAGGGATTTTGGCCCACTCCTCCATACAGACCTTCTCCAGATCCTTCAGGTTTCGGGGCTGTTGCTGGGCAATACATGAGACTCCAGGCTCCCCTCCAAAGATTTTCTATTGGTTCAGGTCTGGAGACTGGCTAGGCCACTCCAGGACCTTGAGATGCTTCTTACGGAGCCACTCCTTAGTTGCCCTGGCTGTGTGTTTCGGGTCGTTGTCATGCTGGAAGACCCAGCCACGACCCATCTTCAATGCTCTTACTGAGGGAAGGAGGTTGTGGCCAAGATCTCGCGATACATGCCCCATCCATCCTCCCCTCAATACGGTGCAGTCGTCCTGTCCCCTTTGCAGAAAAGCATCCCCAAAGAATGATGTTTCCACCTCCATGCTTCACGGTTGGGATGGTGTTCTTGGGGTTCTACTCATCCTTCTTCTTCCTCCAAACACGGCGAGTGGAGTTTAGACCAAAAAGCTCTATTTTTGTCTCATCAGACCACATGACCTTCTCCCATTCCTCCTCTGGATCATCCAGATGGTCATTGGCAAACTTCAGACGGGCCGTGACATGCGCTGGCTTGAGCAGGGGGACCTTGCGTGCACTGCAGGATTTTAATCCATGACGGCGTAGTGTGTTACTAATGGTTTTCTTTGAGACTGTGGTCCCAGCTCTGTTCAGGTCATTGACCAGGTCCTGCCCTGTAGTTCTGGGCTGATCCCTCACCTTCCTCATGATCATTGATGCCCCACGAGGTGAGATCTTGCATGGAGCCCCAGACCGAGGGTGATTGACCGTCATCTTGAACTTCTTCCATTTTCTAATAATTGCACCAACAGTTGTTGCCTTCTCACCAAGCTGCTTGCCTATTGTCCTGTAGCCCATCCCAGCCTTGTGCAGGTCTACAATTTTATCCCTGATGTCCTTACACAGCTCTCTGGTCTTGGCCATTGTGGAGAGGTTGGAGTCTGTTTGATTGAGTGTGTGGACAGGTGTCTTTTATACAGGTAACGAGTTCAAACAGGTGCAGTTAATACAGGTAATGAGTGGAGAACAGGAGGGCTTCTTAAAGAAAAACTAACAGGTCTGTGAGAGCCGGAATTCTTACTGGTTGATAGGTGATCAAATACTTATGTCATGCAATAAAATGCAAATTAATTACCTAAAAATCATACAATGTGATTTTCTGGATTTTTGTTTTAGATTCCGTCTCTCACAGTTGAAGTGTACCTATGATAAAACATTACAGACCTCTACATGCTTTGTAAGTAGGAAAACCTGCAAAATTGGCAGTGTATCAAATACTTGTTCTCCCCACTGTATGTATACATACACTACCGTTCAAAAGTTTGGGGTCACTTAGAAATGTCCTTGTTTTTGAGAGAAAATTTAAAAAATTGTCCATTAAAATAACATCAAATTGATGAGAAATACAGTGTAGACATTGTTAGTGTTGTAAATGACTATTGTAGCTGGAAACGGCAGATTCTTTATGGAATATCTACATAGGTGTACAGAGGCCCATTATCAGCAACCATCACTCCTGTGTTCCAAGGCACGTTGTGTTTGCTAATCCAAGTTTATCATTTTAAAAGGCTAATTGATCATTAGAAACCCCTTTTGCAATATGTTAGCACAGCTAAAAACTGTTGTGCTGATTTAAAGAAGCAAAACAACTGGCTTCTTTTTAGACTAGTTGAGTATCTGGCGCATCAATATTTTGTGGGTTCGATTACAGGCTCAAAATGGCCAGAAACAAATAGCTTTCTTCTGAAACTTGTCAGTCTATTCTTGTTCTGAGAAATTAAGGCTATTCCATGCGAGAAATTGCCAAGAAACTGAAGATCTTGTACAAGGCCCATTCCTCCTGACAGACCTGGTGTAACTGAGTCAGGTTTGTAGGCCTCCTTGATCGCACACGCTTTTTCAGTTCTGCCCACAAATTTTCTATGGGATTGAAGTCAGGGCTTTGTGAGGCCAATCCAATACCTTACTTTGTTGTCCTTAAGCCATGTTGCCACAATGTTGGAAGTATGCTTGGAGTCATTGTCCATTTGGAAGACCCATTTGCGACCAAGCTTTAACTTCCTGACTGATGTCTTGAGATGTTGCTTCAATATATCCACAATTTTCTTTCCTCATGACGCCATCTATTTTGTGAAGTGCACCAGTCCCTCCTGCAGCAAAGCACCCCCACAACATGAGCTGCCACCCCCGTGCTTCACGTTTGGGATGGTGTTCTTTGACTTGCAAGCCCCCCCTTTCCTCCCAAACATAACGATGGTCATTATGGCCAAACAGTTCTATTTTTGTTTCATCAGACCAGAGGACATTTCTCCAAAAAGTACGATGTTTGTCCCCATGTGCAGTTACAAATGGTAGTCTGGCTTTTTTATGGCTGTTTTGGAGCAGTGGCTTCTTCCTTGCTGAGTGGCCTTTCAGGTTATGTCGATATAGGACTTGTTTTACTGTGGATATAGATACTTATTTCCTCCAGCATCTTCTATTTATAATAGAAAAAGAAGAAAAAACATCTGAGATGCCATCTTGTTCTCATTAATTTACAAACAAAGTTAGCTAGCTTAGCTTGGCTACAATCATATAAATTGGAAAATGTCACACATTTTTCACTCGGTCAAAACACTTAAATTATACATAAAAAAGGACCAGAAAAGTTTAGACATACATGTTGTTTATAGATTTTGAAAATGAATCCATGGTTATAAATGTTACAAAGCTGAAAACAGGATAAATAATGAGACACAAAGTGTTGGCTGTTCACTGGGCTTGTCTTCCAACACATGAAGAAGTAGAGGCACGCGCCTGCAGCCATTGAAAGTTTACATGACATGCACAGTCTGGAAATTTCTAGAAACTTTTTAATGCATAATCAGGAATTTCCTATTCCAGAAATACCCGTATCACACAAGTGTTCTGGGATGCGCAGGAGTGTGCAGGAATCCACACACTCACATGGAAAATTCCCACTCAGGACCTTGTGAATATAGCAGATTGAATTACACCCAGAAACTGCTTTCATGCAATGAGATGTTTATCTAAAAAACTACTTTTAAAAGTTTGGAAGGTTATAACCAGAAGTATTTAACTTGACTTGAGTCTGCCTGGTCTGAAGAATAAGGGGTCTCCAAAGTTCCTTTCTTTCTGTATGTTCACTTTGTGAAGCTTCACCCTTCTTATTCACACAGTTTAGTAGTCTTCCTGAGTCTAGGGCCTCAACTTCTAGAGTAACAGTTGGACAGTTCACCAATTAAAGCCTTGTTGATTCGGTTTCTCAGCATGGTAATGTAGTTACCAGTATGACAGGAATGACCTTCTCCAGAATCAATCAACAAGCTGAGTCATTGTCACTTGTTTTCAGGAGTTACAATGAGGAATAAGACTTTTTGTCTAATAGAAGAGTCTCAAAAAAAGTACCAGTAATTGTGTTTATGGAGTGTTTACTTCCAGGAGCAGAGCTAGTGTTACCTTTGATTATAAGTTGAGACCTTTGACTTATTGTTGGGAAAGATTCCGGCTCGACTACTGCTCCGGTTTTAACATGTTTTTGTTGTTATCATTGTTGTCTCAAGATTTTCTTCATTGCGTAAATTTCATCTGATTGAAGACACTTTCAGAAAAGTACTGCTGTTGCAAGCAGCAAGCCGTACCCAATTTAGTCGTCAATAGGGTGCCTTTGCGTAATGAAGAATGATGTGAGTTGATCAGCGTGTTTAGAGTTTTTGCATGCATGAGCTTACATCTTTACAGCATGTGTGTGTTGTGAGCATGGATGTTGTTCAGCTCTCCCCAGTAGCCTGCTGTGTTCAAAGAAGGTGAAGAGACCTAATAATTGTACATTGAGTTAAGAATGATTCTGATAACACAATAAGGCATAATGGAGAGTTGTGTTGTTGTAGAACAATTGCATGATAAAGACTGAGGACATCCTGATGAGACTCATTATACCCATGTCTCTCCATTCTCCATCATAGAGGGGGGTAGTGAACTGAGGGTTCTGACTATGTCCCAAATCGCACCCTATTCCCTAGTGCACTACTTTTGACCAGAGCCCTATGGGCCCTTTGCAGGTAATAGGATGCCATTTAGGAATCATACTTTGTTTCAGACGGGGATAGTGAATTGAGTGTTGTGCCTCAGTAGGGAATGAACGGAGGGTTCTACCTACCTTCAGTGTCAGGCCCCCCTTGGCCTGATTGTCCTAATAGGGTCTGATAGAGGAGCCGTGATCAGGGCCCCTATTCGCAAAATAGTCTCAGAGTAGTAATGCCCTCTGTAAAATGGGTCAGATGAGGCACACTTTAGTTTCTGAATTAGAGAGCCCAAAATAACGTTGAAAATAAATATTTTCCAGATGTTGACATCGTGCATTTCAGGTGCTGATTGAAAGGCTAGAAGACGTCTTATCCGGACATCAAAAACACGTATTTTCCGGACATTGAAAATATGTCTTATACGGACGTCGAAAATGCGTCTTAAATGTCTGTTGAATATACATATTTTCCGTACATCGAAGAGACATCTTATACAGACGTTGAAAATACCTCGTCAAATATTTGTATTTTTCGGTCATTGATTTAATGGACAAATTTCAACTGCACATACATTCTCAATAAAGTAAATATTATATCACAATAATACGTTTTCAAGTCTCTCAATATAGGAAAGAGGAGCCAAATGAAGAGTGCAACAGAATATTTATTATTGCTCCCATCTGTCACATGCACTTATGTTAGATTTCTCATAAGCTTTAAAACTGGCATTGAATTAACCAACAGACCACTTAAACTACAATAATAATCTTAGTAACGATTACAGATTTTTAAATTATCTTGCTATGACTGTATATGTTGTTTTTTTGCCTGCGTTGGTTGAATGCACTGATTGTCAGTCGCTATGGATAAGAGTGGCTGCTGAATGACCAAAATGTAAATGTTTCGAAAAACAAACACTTGCAAAGCATGCTGGGTAAACAAGTACAAATTTGGTCGGTGCGGACCAGATCCAAATCTGAACGAATCATAGATGTCTAGCTATGTTTGACAAGTTTGAACATCACATTTCAGAATGGCAGTTTAGTATAGTAGAGTACAGTACGGTATGGTACAAAACAGTTTTATTCAGCACAGTAGAGTTTAATTCAGTAGAGTTTAATTCAGAGTACAGTATTACAGTACAGTAAAGAAAAGTAGAGTATAGTACAGTAGAGTTTAGTTCAGTAGAGTAGAGTACATTAGAGTAAAGTAGGGTACAATACAGTCACTATACTTACATTTTCTTTACTGTACAGTACAGCATGGTACAGTAGTTTAAATTATTAGAGTTTAATTCAGTAGAGTATAGTATTACAGTACACAGTACAGTAAAGAAAAGTAGAGTAGAGTACAGTAGAGTTTAGTTCAGTAGAGTAGAGTACATTAGAGTAAAGTAGGGTACAATACAGTCACTATACTTTAATTTTCTTTACTGTACTATGTACAGTAATGTACTGTACTGTGTACAGTAATGTACTGTACTCTGTTGTGCTCTACTGTATTGTACTGTGCTTTCCAAACTTGTGAAACATAGCAATCTATGATTTGTTCAGATTTGGTCCGGTCCGGACTGAACCAAATCGACCAAAAAAAAGATGTCCTTGGACGTGGAAAACAAGGCCGATCCGGAATGCACCACAAAAAAAAAAAAAGACATCCGGACCAAAATAAGACGTCGCCGTCAGTGCCATCACATTTCTGACACCAATGTGACGAACAACAAACCCGGGTCATGGCGTGAAAGGCAAACACCCTTCTGGACCAATTTTGACGTCTATATTTGGGCCAAGTCATGCCCAGTCAAGAACGGACCAAATCTGAACCAATCTTAGACATTATTTTTGGTGGTCAAATCAAGGCCAGTCTGGACCGGACCAAATCTGAACCAAATATAGACGTCTATGATTGGTTCAAATTTGGTCCGGTCCGAAATGAAGGCACCAAAAAAAAAATTATAATAAAGACAGCCGGTCCGGACAGGACCAAACGCCTAGTGGGAGAGCAATGACAAGAACACCCAAGATAGGTTGAGTCCTTTATGCTGTTCTGCCACCTCTACATTTCTACACTATATATACACAAATGTATGTGGACACTTCTGGCTATTTCATGCACACCCATTGCTGACAGGTGTATAAAATCGAGCACACCGCCATGCAATATCCATAGACAAACATTGGCTGTAGAATGGCCTTACTGAAGAGCTCAGTGACTTTCAGCGTGGTACCGCCATAGGATGCCACCTTTCCAACAAGTCAGTTCGTCAAATTTCTGCCCTGATAGAGCTGCCCCGGTCAACTGTAAGTGCTGTTATTGTGAAGTGGGAACYTCTAGGAGCAACAGTGGCTCAGCCCCGAAGTGGTAGGCCCCACAATCTCACAGAACAGGACCGCCGAATGCTGAAGCACGTATTGCGCAAAAATATCTATCCTTGGTTGCAACACTCACTACCGAGTTCCAAACTGCCTCTTTAAGCAACGTCAGCACAACAACTGTTTGTCGGGAGCTTCATGAAACGTGTTTCCATGGCATAGCAGCCGCACACAAGCCTAAAATCACKGTGCACAATGCCAAGCATCGACTGGAGGGGTGTAAAGCTCGCCACCATTGGACTCTGGAGCAGTGCAAACACCTTCTCTGGAATGATGAATCTGACGGACGGATCTGGGTTTGGCGGATGCCAGGAGAACGCTATCTGCCCGAATGCATAGTGCCAACTGTAAAGGTTGGTGGAGGAGGAATAATTGTCAGGAGATGTTTTCATGGTTCGTGCTAGGCCCCTTAGTTCCAGTAAAGGGAAATCTTAACGCTGCAGCATACAATGACATTCTAGACGATTCTATGCTTCCAACTTTGTGGCAAAAGTTTGGAGGAGGCCTTTGGGATAAATTGGAGCGCTGACTGCGAGCCAGGCCTAAACGCCCAACATCAGTGCCCAACTTCACTAATACTCTTGTAGCTTAAATGGAAGCAAGTCCCTGCAGCAATGTTCCAACATCTAGATAAAAGCCTTCCCAGAAGAGTGGAGACTGTCATYGCAGCAAAGGGGTTCCAACMCCATATTAATGGCCATGATTTTGGAATGAGATGTTTGACGAGCAGGTGTCCACATACTTTTGGTCATGTAGTGTACATCTGTGCTTTCTATAAAAAGAAGAGTCAGAAGAACTTGGTGTGAAATGCACCTTTAACAAAAAGCTAATCACTGAAACATTCTGTTGTTGGCACCTTAGAAAACATAAAATTAATCACAAATGTGGGGATAGAGAGATAGAATCTCAACTTCCGCACAGTACTAGCTTCCAAGGCAACTTCTAATGAAATGCTTCAATCAGTGCATATTTTTTTTAGGCTTTTTAGAACAATATGCTCCCTTTCTAAATGGAAAACTCTTCAACCAAGACCCAATTTAAAAACACATCCATGCTCTGGTTGGCTTCAATATGTAAAACAAATATACATTTGACATTGTCAAATATAAAGCTGTTATTTACAGTGCATTCAGAAAGTAGTCAGACACCTTGACTTTTTCCACATTTTTATGTTACAGCCGTATTCTAAAATTGATTAAATAGTTTTTTCCCCTCATCAATCTACACATAATGACAGCAAAAACTGTTTTTTTAGAAACTTTAGCAAATGTATTATAAATATAAAACTTCAATATAACATTTACATAAGTATTCAGACCCTTTACTCCGTACTTTTTTGACACACCTTTGGCAGCGATTACAGCCTTGAGTCTTCTTGGGTATGACGCTATAAGCTTGGCACACCTGTATTCGGGAAGTTTCACCATTCTTCTCTGCAGATTCTCTCAAGCTCTGTCAGGTTGGATGGGGAGCATTGCTGCACAGCTATTGTCAGGTCTCTCCAGAGATGTTCGATCGGGTTCAAGTCCGGGCTCTTGCTGGGCTACTCAAGGACATTCCGAGACTTGTCCCGAAGCCACTCCTGCATTGTCTTGGCTGTGTGCTTAGGATCGTTGTCCTGTTGGAAGGTAAACCTTCGCCCCAGTCTGAGGTCCTGAGCACTCTGGAGCATGTTTTCATCAAGGATCTCTCTGTACTTTAATTAATCTTTCCCTCAATCCTGACTAGACTCCCAGTCCCTGAAAAACATCCCCACAGCATGATGCTGCCACCAACATGCTTCACCGTAGGGACGGTGCCAGGTTTCCTCCAGACGTGACGCTTGGCATTCAGGCCCAAGTGTTCAATCTTGGTTTCATCAGACCAGAGAATATTGTTTCTCATGGTCTGAGAGTCCTTTTGGTGCCTTTTGGAAAACTCCAAGCGGGCTGTCATGTGCCTTTTACTGAGGAGTGGCTTCTGTCTGGCCACTCTACCATAAAGGCCTGATTGGTGGAGTGCTGCAGAGATGGTTGTCCTTCTGGAAAGTTKTCCCATCTCCACAGAGGAACTCTGGAGTTCTGTCAGAGTGACCATTGGGCTCTTGGTCACCTCCCTGACCAACGCCCTTCTCCACCAATTGCTCCATTTTGCCATGTGGCCAGCTCTAAGAAGAGTCTTGGTGGTTCCAAACTTCTTCCATTTAAGAATGATGGAGGCCACTGTGTTCTTGGGGACATTGAATGCTGCAGACACTTTTTGGTACCTTTCCCGAGATCTGTGTCTCGTAGCTCTACGGACAATTCCTTCGACCTAATGGCCTGTTTTTTTCTCTAACATGCACTGTCATCTGTGTGACTTTATATAGACAGGTGTGTGCCTTTCCAAATCATGTCCAATTAATTTAATTTACCACAGGTGGACTCCAATCAAGATGTAGAAAAAACTAGAAAATAGGATGCACCTGAGCTCAAGTCTCATAGCAAAGGGTCTGAACACGTATGTATGTAAATAAGATTTGTCTGATTTTTACATTTAATACATTTTCAAAAATGTCAAAAAAAATGTTTTTGCTTTGTTATTATGGGGTATGGTGTGTAGATTGATGAGGGGAAAAAATATTTTCATACATTTTACAATAAGGCTGTAACATAACAAAATGTGGAAAAAAGTCAAGGGGTCTGAATTACAGGTCGACCGATTATAATTTTTCAACGCCGATACCGATACCGATTATTGGAGGACCAAAAAAGCTGATACTGATTAATCGGCCGATTTTTATATATATATTTGTAATAATGACAATTACAACAATACTGAATGAACACTTATTTTAACTTAATAGAATACATCAATAACATCTATTTAGTCTCAAATAAATGATGAAACATCTTCAAACAGTTCAATTTGGTTTAAATAATGCAAAAACAAAGTGCTGGAGAAGAAAGTAAAAGTGCAATATGTACCATGTAAAAAAGCTAACGTTTAAGTTCCTTGATCAGAACATGAGAACATATGAAAGCTGGTGGTTCCTTTTAACATGAGTCTTCAATATTCTCAGGTAAGAAGTTTTAGGTTGTAGTTATTATAGGACTATTTCTCTCTATACCATTTGCATTTCATATACCTTTGACTACTGGATGTTCTAATATGTACTTTAGTATTGACAGCCTAATCTCGGGAGTTGATAGGCTTGAAGTAATAAACAGTGCAATGCTTGAAGCACAGCGAAGAGCTGCTGGCAAATGCAGGAAAGTGCTGTTTGAATGAATGCTTACGAGCCTGCAGCTGCCTACCACTGCACAGTCAGACTGCTCTATCAAATCATAGACTTAATTATAATATAATAACACACAGAAATACGAGCCTTAGGTCATTAATATGGTCAAATTCGGAAACTATCATTTCGAAAACAAAACGTTTATTCTTTCAGTGAAATAAGGAACCGTTCCGTATTTTATCTAACGGGTGGCATCCATAAGTCTAAATATTGCTGCACAACCTTCAATGTTATGTCATAATTATGTAAATTTCTGGCAAATAAATTACGGTTTTTGTTAGGATGAAACGGTCTTCACACAGTTCGCAACGAGCCAGGCGGCCCAAACTGCTGCATATACCCTGACTCTGCTTCCACAGAACGTAAGAGAAGTGACACAATTTCCCTAGTTAAAATAAATTCATGTTAGCATTTTAAGAAAGGCATTGATGTTTATGGTTAGGTGCAACAACAGTGCTTTTTTCACGAATGCGCTTGTTAAATCACCCATTTGGCGAAGTAGGCTGTGATTCAATGATAAATTAACAGGCACCGCATCGATTATATGCAACGCAGGACAAGCTAGATAAACTACTAATAACATCAACCATGTGTAGTTAACTAGTGATTATGTTAAGATTGATTGTTTTTTATAAGATACATTTTATGCTAGCTAGCACCTTACCTTGGCTCCTTGCTYCACTCGCATAACAGCTAGTCAGCCTGCCATGCAGTCTCCTCGTGGAGTGCAATGTAATCGGCCATAATCGGTGTCCAAAAATGCTAATTACTGATTGTTATGAAAACTTGAAATCGGCCCTAATTAATCGGCCATTCCAATTAATCGGTCGACCTCTAGTCTGAATACTTTCCGAATGCACTGTATATCCAACCTTTCTCTGTTCTATCATTCATTAGGGAATCTATTAGACCTTGGCCTCTTGAACTGTCCACTGATATTGACTACTCTGCTGTCACAAACTCCCCTCAAGAACGGACAGGGAAAAAAATTAACAAGCACTTTTCCCACTAGCACTGACTTTGCTGATAAATACACTGCTCAAAAAAATAAAGGGAACACTTAAACAACACAATGTAACTCCAAGTCAATCACACTTCTGTGAAATCAAACTGTCCACTTATGAAGCAACACTGATTGACAATAAATTTCACATGCTGTTGTGCAAATGGAATAGACAAAAGGTGGAAATTATAGGCAATTGATATATGGTCTCACAAGGGGTCTGAGGATCTCATCTCGGTACCTAACATTGTGTTGTTTAAGTGTTCCCTTTATTTTTTTGAGCAGTGTACTTTGCTGGGGGAAATTGCACTTGATACGATTGTATTGTGTTCTCTTACCTAGCTATCTTAAGATGAATGCACTAATTGTATGTCGCTCTGGATATATGACTAAAATGTAAATAGAAACCCTTGCAAACAATTAGTATTAATGTAGAGGAGCTGAATAATAAGGCCAAGTTTCCAGCAATAATCCTACTCCTCAACCTTCCTATTGCATCTACCTTTCCAACAATAATCCTACTCCTCTACCTTCCTGTTGCATCTACCTTTCCAACAATTATCCTACTTCCTTCTACCTTCCTGTTGCATCTACCTTTCCAACAATAATCCTACTCCTCTACCTTCCTGTTGCATCTACCTTTCAACAATAATCCTATCCTCAACCTTCCTATTGCATCTACCTTTCCAACAATAATCCTACTCCTCTACCTTCCTGTTGCATCTACCTTTCAAACAATAATCCTACTCCTCTACCTTCCTGTTGCATCTACCTTTCAACAATAATCCTACTCCTCTACCTTCCTATGTTGCATCTACCTTTCCAACAATAATCCTACTCCTCAACCTTCCTATTGCATCTACCTTTCAAACAATAATCCTACTCCTCTACCTTCCTGTTGCATCTACCTTTCCAACAATAATCCTACTCCTCAACCTTCCTATTGCATCTACCTTTCCAACAATAATCCTACTCCTCAACCTTCCTATTGCATCTACCTTTCCAAACAATAATCCTACTCCTCAACCTTCCTATTGCATCTACCTTTCCAACAATAATCCTACTCCTCAACCTTCCTGTTGCATCTACCTTTGTCCAAACAAATAATCCTACTCCTCAACCTTCCTATTGCATCTACCTTTCCAACAATAATCCTACTCCTCTACCTTCCTGTTGCATCTACCTTTCTAACAATAATCCTACTCCTCAACCTTCCTATTGCATTTTTCTCTCCAATGCCCATCTCCAAGGTCCTCTACAACTGATATGTCGACTCAATCCAAACATTAGCTAACTCTCGACATTATTAGCATTTTGATGATTTCAGGATTTAGTGTGGTCGGAAGGTAGTATCTTATAAAATGTACAGATCCGGCCACGCAATCCTTGTCATGCATTATTGCTGTATTCATCCAATCTGAACATCTATTCTAGATTAAGCTAATACCTTGAAACAAATGGTTTCAAATATTAAACTAATAGTTTCACCAGAATAACCATATTTTGGAATAAATGACAATGGGACAACAATAAGTGACAACTGGTAATTCTATTCTATTCACATCTGATAACTTTTCATTTAGATTAGTTGTTAGTACACAACACACTGACTGGACAATTATATGGAGCTACTGTGCTGTTATGTAATTGCATTACCCACCACCAACAAAACAATAACAACATCATCGCAAATCACAGACTTTGCATTATTAGATTCAGATGCTCATTGATTGGAGAACAAGTAAATTACATATAAATACATTACTATATAAAAAAAGAGCATAAAGTATGAGACACCCATAGGGCAATGGGTGTCTCAGGGGAGGCAGGAGCTCTGGGGTTTATTCAGTAAAACTTTCCAAAAGTTGCAGATATAAATAGAAGTGACACAATTCTCTATTTTATCTGACAGACAATCATATCTATTCTACACAATGCATTTCTATGTGAACGTTACATCCTCCTGAACAGGCCCTAGTCATAGGGGACCCAGGAGGTTGAGCTGAGTGTTATGAGGGTTGTGGGTATGGTTACTTTGCGGGTGTGGTCAATGGGCGTGGCTTAGGCTGAGGTATCAAAAAGCCTCTCGATCATCTCCTCCACCTGCTCTGGACGATACTTGTGGTATTTCTCAGGATTTTTGGTGAACGAAATGTTGGTGTATCTGTGAAGGAATTCAACATTCATGAGTAACAATGTTTTGTGTAAACTTTCAGCCGTCCTTCCTAACTGAGCTGCGGAGAGAAAGGAAACCCTTTTAGCGAGGTTCTGACTAACAGAAGATGAACCCAGAAAATAAATACACTTCCTACAAATTACAATGGTTACCATCCTTTACAATATGTGAGAGAGAGGAGGAATAACACAGATGTCACAGTAGTGGTGGTGCTTAAGACTCACCTCTGTAGGAAGGCCCTGTAGGCCTCCGACACCACTCTCCTCTGGGCGTGGCGGATGGTGTCTCTCTGCTCCTTGTCTGGGATGGCCCACACCTTCTGGATCTTACACAGCTCCTCCAGACCGTCGTTGAATCCCTACAGAGATCAAGGGATCAGTCCATAAGCATACGTTTAAATCATACGTTCATGGAGCTAGAGATTAAATTGAAGGCATTTTAACTGATGTGTTGGCACATTTAAAAAGTATCCAATTCATCACTCTTGAATCATGAGTATATCCTTGGTAGGGATTCAATGTGTTTTGTGTTACCTGTATGCTGTTGGTTATTTTACCTTAAACTTGTCTTTGATCACCTGACGCTCTTTGTCTTTCAGCTGGTGAGAGGGAACATATGAAAACCATTTACTTCACATGTACAGATAAAATAGCAAATGTGCACAGCAAGCTAAGCATCGCAAACAAGGCTGTATGCTTTGTATACACACCGAGTGTACATCCTTCCTTATATTGAGTTGTCTTCAAAACAGCCTCAATTCGTCGGGGCATGGATTCTACAAGGTGTTGAAAGCATTCCACAGGAATGCTGGCCCATGTTGACTCCAATGCTTCCCAAAGTTGTGTCAAGTTGGCTGGATGTCCTTTGGGTGGTGGACCATTCTTGATACACATGGGAAACGGTTGAGCGTGGAAAAACCCAGCAGCGTTGCAGTTCTTGAAACAAACCGGTGTGCCTGGCAGCTACTACCATACCCCTCTGAATGGCACACATACACAATCCATGTCTCAATTGTTTTAAGGCTTAAAAATCCTTCTTTAGCCTCTATCCTCCCCTTCATCTACACTGATCGAAGTGGATTTAACAAGTGACATCAATAAGGGCAATCATAGCTTTCACCTGGATTCACCTGGATTCAGTCTATCATGGAAAGAGCAGCTGTTCATGTTTAGTACACTCAGTGTACATACGCATATCAAGTAAACAGTCTCACCTTGGTTCCTGGTTGGAAGGCAGGCATGTTCCGGTCCATAATATGCTCTGTGACCTTGTACCAGCTAAAGAAAAGCAAGACAAACAACAGAATAGTATGTTATGTAAGATCACAGGAGATAGTTTACGTAGTGCAGGTACTAGCTAGTGATTCAGGAACATGCTGTAGCTACATCTAAATGAGAGCGTACCCAGATACCCTTCAGCCCATTATGTATTTACCTGCGCTGGTATATCTGTATCTGCTGTTCTATCAGCTCTCTGTATGAACTCTCAGCCTTCTTCTGAGTCACTGTCACCAACTGGATCAGTTCAGACCTGAGGGAGGGATGGACACACGGACACACACAGGGTAATATGGTTAAAATAACATGTGACTTTGACTAAGTATATTCTTGCTTTATGGTATATCAATTCTCTGCCTGAGCATCTGCATTAGAAAAGGTGTTTGGCTCCGTGGCAATGCATTTCTTGATTAGTGTTTACTGTAGGCTATATATATGTTTGAGTAGCGGATATCAATAGGGTTACTAGTAGTTTCGAAAGATATCAATTTAAATGGTTTGTGTGTGAGGTCGTGCAGGCACGTTGGTGGGATAATAAGGGGATATCGGGGCCTACTTCTCCAGGGACTTGAGGATGTAGTTGTAGTTGTTGTGGAGGAAGATGGCACTCAGAGCAGAGTCCTCGTACACCTTGGATTTACTGAGAAGATTCAGCTGCAAGTTCCCCAACACTTTACCTGAGAGAGAAGCAACCCAGATTCAGAATCAGAGCCAAGGACATTCGTAAACTGTGCTTGGTTGGTTCCAACTGTTTGCACATTTGAATCATCTAGTTATGGAGATATAAGATATATAGGATCAACTTTATTGTCATTGAGGGGACGTTTGTGTTGGAGAAAAGTTCAATAATGTGACCAAAACAATTCAAAGCTCTGTCCTTTATATAGCTACTGTACAAATGGATTACATACAGCATGTATCTTTACTTAAAGGTAGACTCAGCGAGATGACGTAGATGCAATGTAAACAGCAGCAGTTCATTTCCGCAACAACTAAGAGCGTTGAAGGGTGAAGGTTAAACTTCTCCGTTGTTTTGGTCCTGTAGCAACCACCCTGTAACAGCGTGAAGCGAACCTTTGCACATGCGCAGATACTCTGTGTGACAGCAAAATCTTGCATCGCGTTAATCGCAATATCAGCAGTGCTGCTCGTGGCAACGTTAAAACGCTGAGTCTACCTTTAATTAAGCTCTTGATTTTCTTTGTAACATGCAACGTTTTAACATACACATCTTCACTTCCTAAACTTACATATGTAGGTGCTGAGAAGTCTCCTACTGAACTCAGAGCTGCTGGCTGACGAACTGGTCTCTGCAGATTGTAAAACAGTGTTAACATAAGATCTATCTATAACCGTTGAGTTACATAATCCACTGTGTCACTGCTAATCCCTCAACTGAGATATAATATCATCTTTCTGTTAATCTCCCATGATCTCTTTGGGATTTGAATTATAGTCATTTTTATTCCTGTTCAAATAACTTAATTCATTAGAGGTGAAAGGTTAATTACAATTTAAATGTAAAAAAAATGTATATGTTGAGAGTGTGACTGGCTGGAAAAACGCAATTTCCATAATACTGTAAGCACCTCAGTAGCATGATCCATGTTCCACAGTCTTTACAATCATATAAGGATGCAATACTACTACCCATACTTACTATCGAGGTATTTCTGTTAATGGGGTTTGTGTAACATTACTCATCCATTAACTAAATCCTAAACAACATGTTGATAAAAACCTGAGACCATTCATAAAGTCAGAAACGTATTAATGGCTCTGTCCTTCCCTACTCCTCTGGTAGTGAAGCACCTGTGAAACCTGTCTTGTGTTGGCTTACCTCGGGGATCTAAAGGGATATTGTACGTGTCCCCCAGTACTTTAGGGCAGAGGCAAGGCAAAAAAGAGAGAGACAGAAAAGATGAGAGAAGCAAAGTGCAAAAGGTTAGAAAAGATATGTTAGTGCAGAGTAAGCAAAGTACTGTTAACAGCCAGACAGCGATAGGTAGAGAGTATGGTGGTTTATGGGTAAGGGGCATGGGGTGAGTGTATAGGGTCACGGTACCGGGATGCAGGAGGGGCAGGAGGGACTAACCCATACAGTGGGGGCCCCTTTTCATCCTTATTGCTAGTATGATTGGTCTTGTTATGACGGTCCATATCTTACCCTCTCAAAGGGTTCAAATGCTGATATGTGTGGCCATTGAGGTTAGAAATGGTTACCCAGATAGTCCCTAGAAAGGGAACACCCTGTCCATAATACAGTATATGGAGTGTCTAGGGGCTCCCTCTAGAGGCAGAGAAAGGCAGTGCAGCAGCGATGGCGAGGAAGAGGTGAAGAAGAGATGAGTTCAAGTCAGCAACACATTAGAGGAAGTTACAGACACAGGCAGAGGAAGAAGGATTAGAAAGAACTCTGGAGGAGAGAAATGCTGATGTGACGTAACTGGAGATAAGGAGGACGTCTAGTTTCTATTACAAACATCAGTTGGTGGATACATGGGGACTTCTCCGACAAAGATGGGATGGTCTACTACTACCGATTCAGAACAGACAAACAATGGACAGACGGAAGCTGGTGGACACTAACAGCAGACCTGGAGCCCGTCCCAAATGGCACCCTATTCCCTATATAGTGCGCTACTTTTGAACAGAGCCATATGGGCCCTGGTCAAAAGTAGTGGACCTTATAGGGAATAGGGTGCCTGAACAGGACAGTCCACTCAGCCCTCCCTACCTTGAGAGGCCAGCATAGCTCCGGCTGTCTCCTGGAAGTCCAGCAGCTGCTGAAGGAACAGGATGGCCTGGGGAAGAGAGAGAGACCAGGGTGAGGAATAATGTAAGGGATGACGGTATGTGACACGAAGATGCTAACAGCAACATATGCCACTATATAAACTCCAGACTGTATGTCAAGAGGGAGGTTTATTGGTTTACATTGCTGGTGAGCTCATGGACAGTTCCATCCTTAGGCATGTTGTACTCCTTGTCAGGGTCATTCTGTCATAGAAAAGAGAGAGAGACAAATTTGTCTTCAATATTTTTTCTCTCTTACAAGAACACTAGGAGATGCTGGTCCTAATAAAATGTCCATATATATTATACTGTAAATAGTTTAGGAATAGTTTGTTAATGGGTTCAAGCTGTGTATAGTATGGTTGAAAGAGCTAAGGAGTGATCGGTGGAGGGTAGTTGCTCTTACCTTGATGCTGTCTGCAAACTCCTCCAGGGCTTTCGCTCCAATAGTCTCCATGGACGTGATGAGGGTAGGCAGCTTGTTCTTGGTACTGGCAGCTGTGCCCTGTAGATACATACCATGAAGGGAAAAGGGAAATTAGATCATAATACAATTTAATTCAAAAAGCTTTTTTTTGTCCAACGTAAAATTGGCTTTGGCATTACATTTCAGATTGTTTATTGTTAATTCATACATCTGCTTAAGTGAGGCCTGTAGGTTACATTACCTGGAGCGTGGAGTCAAAGTCTGGCTTGGTCTGTTTCAGGTGCCTGAGGATGGGGAAGATGGTGAGGACAGCAGAGTAGTCGTGTCTCATGATGGCCCGCCGTGCTGCCGCCACTATGTTGTCTCCCTCCAGCATCAGGTTGTCCAGGGCTTCCTAAGACACAGGAGATCAGACACAGAAACAGGAGGAGTCAGCTTCACTGTACATTATATCAGAGAGCCAATATCAGAGCCAGTACTTCACGCCTCTGTCAACATTCCTATTTTACTACTTTTTATTAATTATTTCTTTACATTTTTGATAACGTGTATTGTACTGTTGAGGAGAGCTTGCAAGTAAGTATTTCACCGTTCCATMTACACCCTGTATCCTGTGCATAAGACCAGTAAACCTTGATTTGACAACATTCTCTTTGAAAACAATCTTGTTATTTGCACAGACACAGTAAACTCAGGAGACTCGTTATATTAGTCTTCTTCTGGGTAAGAAATGCCTATTGTTCGCCTGTCTTTGGTTGAGACCTGACCATACAGTGAACTATGATATTACTGTCCTCATCTGACATGAAAAAAAAGAGGCAACCGAAACGATAAAGGCCTGTGGTTTGGCTGTCTGAGGCCTGACCTGTATGAGGGAGTCATAAAGGCCTGTGGTTTGCCTGTCTGAGGCCTGACCTGTATGAGGGAGTCATAAAGAACTGTGGTTTGCCTGTCTGAGGCCTGACCTGTATGAGGGAGTCATAAAGGCCTGTGGTTTGGCTGTCTGAGGCCTGACCTGTATGAGGGAGTCATAAAGGCCTGTGGTTTGGCTGTCTGAGGCCTGACCTGTATGAGGGAGTCAAAAGTCTTCTTCTGGTGATGTTCAGGGATGATCTCTGTGAGCAGGGCGTATTCACTCTGGGCCAGCTTCACAAAGGCACTGATGCAGTGGATGTAAGAGTCGATCTCTATGTCCAGGACATCATCCTTCCCTGAGGGGCACACGGTGAGGTCAGTTAGGGGACAGGGTGGAGAGGAGACTCGGTGGACCAGGGGCATTGGGCAGGTTGCAATAATACCAACAATCCTGACTGAGAATTATGACTGTTTAGATATGTGTATTTACAGCATGCTTACTTGATGTGCTACTTCCATGAATGGTGTTTTTTCCCCCAAGGGAGATAAATATTGGGCACGTATTTGTTCAAAATTATATTCACTGTATTTCAAAAGCAAAATGGAGAATGCCAGTAGGGGAGAATTTACTTCACATTGATATAATGACATTACCTGACCAGTATATTAGCTGAAAGGAACCACTGACTACTATTTGATGAGGTTTTTTAAACAATAATAGCTAACTTTTTAACTGTCAGCACATATCCACTGGCTTCCATAGCTGTCAATGGATGTGTGCTGAACCTGGTATCACATCCCCACAGGCTTGAATACTGGTGGGTGTCTTGTTCCCCATACAGGACATTTTGGAGCAAACTTCCCCCTTACTCACCTGCTGCTGCCCCATGCTTGTCGGTCAGGGCGTCTGACTGGTGTTTGACCCGCTGGTCATGATCGTGACCTGATGGGTAGGGGGAGGGGGGTATAGTCATGGAACCAGGCTCACTCCTGGGGCCTATAGGCCGAGTGGTAAGCCTGGGACTCGCCTAGAAACATATACTGACCACCAAGCACCCAGCGGGGAAAGCAGAGAACACCCTTGTTGGGGGGCAGGGGGAGGTCAGGGGGACCAGTGAGTTTGTGCGTTTGTTTGACCTGTGTCTGAGATAGTTAGTGGAGGTTATAGCTTTTACAGGAACCAAATTTACATGGCTTTGAAAGCCAGAAGTCACACCAGTTTAGACCTGCTGCAGTTCTAACACGTATTACGTGTTGTAATTTTTATTTTATTTAACCTTTATTAAATAAAATAAAAAATGTTAAGTAAACTTCTATTACCAAATACTACATTTCAATGTGGAATATTTCAGGCTAGCTAAAAAGGAGTTGAAACATTTGAATTACAACTATATTTTGTATTCATTTAACAACATAACTTTTAAATTATTTGCAGCGTCTAACAGCCAGTGACTCTGTAGAGGTTCCTGTGTGTCTGTTGTTTAACAAAAACAACAAGTTAACCTGGACAAGAGCAACAGACCAGTAACCCCAGTACACTGGCATAGTGATAGAYAGAGAGAGACACCGAAGAGAAGACAACAAAGCCAGGGTGCGTTACCTTCCAAAGGAGTGAGGTTAGAGCCCCCCTTTTTCCCATCCAGACCATGCTGAGAGTACTGTTTGAGAAGGTTCTGAGCCTTGCGAATGGTCCCTGCTCCCACAGAGTGACACACAGACACAATCCAGGGGTCCACAGAGAAGAAAAGAAGATAGAGAAACGAAGTAGGAACGGGGGAAGAGAGATGAGAGGAAGAGAGCTAGGAAGTGTGATGAAGATACACCAACACCACATCCCTTCACCACCACCAATCATGAGTGAGAAGAGATGGSGGGCAATGGGAACAATGGCCTAGCACCGCTACTACACAACACAGAAATACAACTACAAGGTAGAACTACAGCACAGCTAGATAAACACACTATGACGGGTGCGCCGAAGCACACTCCACCAGCAAGGTAACAAAAAGAAAATGTAAAGGTTAGGTTCATTATACAAACACAAACAAAACAGCCATCAGAATTAACAATACATTCATTTCAGCATTGTTATTATGGACATTCACTCACACTACTACTGTTATAACATTAACGTAGCATTGGTAGGTAAAATTGTTACATGGTTATATGTTTTACATCTTATAGATGTATAGATTCATACAAAAGCCTGAGTTAATGCAAACAAATAGAGAGCAAGTAAAACAGTACACGATTACGACTTGGGTTTGTGTGTTAGTAAGCATGTGATGCATTATTAGTAATATCAATGAAGTGGGAGACAGAATAGAAATAATGATGCAGAAATATATCTACGTAGAAATGTCTGAAACAATCCTTATTCCTCAACCTATGCTTTGCCTATGATGTTTTCAATTCTAGSAACGTAAGCTATTACTGAGCAATTTTTTTGATCAATTATAATAGAATTGAATATAAGCCATGTAGCAAATGCATTGTTATAGCATAGGAGCATTTAGTTATCGGATGTTGCAGGCCATGTGGTTAAATTACTTCTAAATCAAGCAGTATAAATATGTTCATGTTCTGCAATTGGCTGATTTTGATGGAGAAAATGTTAGCTTTCAGGTCGGTCAATATAAACCACCTATAAACTACCTTAAAATACTTTATAACTTTTTATATTGGTTGCAGAGCAGTCACAATACACACAAAACCCCAAACACTTCTGGCAAACACCAAAGACACTGCAAAACTGGGAGGTCAAAATAAAGACATGCAAGATGCTTCTGTCAAGTCTGCCTCTTCCTCCTGTATCCAACTACATCAAGAAACCCAACTGGAGGTGACCAACTAACCTAAGTGACAAAAACAACAAACTATCAATCACGCTGAATAGGGGAGCGGTAGCATAACTGTTTCCACATCAGATGGCATGATTCTAGTTCACGGTGTTCTGGTCACTGACTACGGCACCCTCGTTTGTGGTCAAATGTGACGTCCAGTTAACAGAAGCAAGCGATGGTAACGAGACGATAGAGAGAGACACACTAAAGCTTTTCTCTTTACCTGGGATGTAGACTGTCATCACCATCATCATCACAATACACATGAGGATTATAAAACAAGAGGAAAGCAGAGGGGTTAGTCGGGGTCATGACAAGGAGAGAGAAGGCAAAATCACAGGAACATATAGTCTACGTCCCAAATGGCACCCTATTCCTTACATACAGTAGTGCACTACTTTTGACCAGGGACCTATGGACCCTGGTCAAAAGCAGTGTACTATATAGGGAATAGGTTTCCATTTGGGATGTAATCATAGAAGGGGTGGTGAGGGACACTGTCGTCCATTAATAAGGCTGATGATGCTAGAGAAGCTCGGGAGTCATGACGACTATGATGAATCATGCTCTCTGTGATTTGGAGGACACTTGAAACAGAATACAATTACGCAAGAGGGAACTATAACCAATCATCTGATTCAGAATGTTCAGACCAGAGGGACATTCTTAAGTGTGTGAGCTGTCTGAAATTGTAGTACAGTGTATGATAATAGATTATCTTGATATCTACACTGAGTGTACAAAACATTAGGAACACATTCCTAATATTGAGTTGCACCTTCTTTTGCCCTCAGAACAGCCTCAATTCGTTGTGGCTTGGACTCTACAATGTGTCAAAAGCGTTCCACAGGGATGCTGGCCCATGTTGACTCCAATGCTTCCCACAGTTGTGTCAAGTTGACTAGATGACCTTTGGGTGGTGGACCATTCTTTATACACACAAGAAACTGTTAAAGGAGAAAAAAAAACAGCAACGCTGCAGTTCTTGACACACTCAAACTGGTGCGCCTGGAACCTACTTCCATACCCTGTTCAAAAGGCACTTCAATCTTTTCTCTTGCCCATTCACCCTCTGAATGGCACACACACATTCCATGTCTCAAGGTTTAAAACTCCTTATTTCACCTGTCTCCCCTCCCCCATCTACACTTACTACGGTGGATTTAACAGGTGACATCAATAAGGGACAATAGCTTTCACCTGGATTCACCTTGTCAGTCTGTTATGGAAAGAGCAGGTGTTCATAATGTTTTGTACACWCAGAGTGTATATTCCTGTTTGCAATGACTGTGATGAAGTAACGCATTCTGTGAATTTGTGGTAGATATGAACCTGTTTGTGGTGGGTATGATTTTAGCATACGGATGAGAGTGATAGTGACACTATAGCTATAGTTGAATCGTCATGGAGGCACAGCAGAGTGTAACGTTACCGGGCCGCAGCAGGGCACTGACCTGGTCTCTTGGGTGCCTTCTTAGTTGGCGTGTCCTTGCGTTTGGTCTGCACGGCGGGCGAGTAGAGGATGCCAGAAGAGGCAGAACTCTTCCGGAAGTGGTCTTTCAGACCCTTGATGGAGCGGTCCAACTGATTGGAGCGGATCTGGAAGTACACGTTCATAAAGTCTGCAGAGCAGAGAGGAGATGTGGTCAAGAGGAGAGGACAACTATCAGACATAAATATGGTTATGAAATCTACATCTATGTTAGGAGCAGGTTTTGAGTACAACTGTTGAACATAATCATGAAATCTGCAGAGGTAGAGAAGAAGTGGTCAAAACTGGACGATAACCACCATAAAACCCATAATTATGGAATTGACAAGGGTGTGGTAGGTTCTGAGTACACCAATGGAAGGAAAAGGTTTTCAACTGATCATGTAGTGTGATGAACGGGATCCTTGGGACGTACTAACTCTGACCTCACCCCATTGAAGTTGAAAACGGTTAGGGTTGAGTTAGGGGTATGGTTAGGTTTATGGTAGGGGTGTCCCAAGGATCCCGGATAGCAGTAACCATGAGAGAAGGGGCAGCTAGTCTGTTTCTGCCACTTACGGTTCCTGAGGGTGAGATGGGTTGATGCTGGTAGGGATCTCATCTGACCCTATCCACCGTCCTGCTACTGCTCTTCCTGCTGGCTGACTGAATCCTCATCCTCCTCATTGACACTGGCTTCATCTGAGTGACCTGTACTGCAATCTCCTATTGCCCTGTTATCTCTCCTCAACACGTAATCCACATAACATCTACATAATAGTATTAAGTCTACACGTAGTGGAGCAGGTTGAGAGTTTCAAGTTCCTTGGTGTCCACATCACCAACAAACTGACATGGTCCAAGCACACCAAGACAGTACTGAAGAGGGCACGACAAAACCTATTCCCACTCAGGAGGCTGAAAAGATTTGTCATGGGTCCTCAGATCCTCAAAAGGTTCAACAGCTGCATCATTGAGAGGATCCTGATTGGTTGCATCACTGCCTGGTATGGCAAATGCTCAGCCTCCGCCACAAGGCACTACAGAGGGTKYTGRGWACGGCCCAGTACATCACTGGGGCCAAGCTTCCTGCCATCCAGGACCTCTATACCAGGTGGTGTCAGAGGAAGGCCCTAAAAATTGTCAAAGACTCCAGCCACCCTAGTCATAGTCTGTTCTCTCTGCTACTGCACGGCAAGCGGTAATGGAGCACCAAGTCTAGGTCCAAGAGGCTTCTAAACAGCTTCTACACCAAAACCATAAGACTCCTGAATAATCAAATCAAATGGCTACCCAGACTATTTGCATTGCCCCCCTGCACATGACTCTGTACCGGTACCCCCTGTATATAGCCTTGCTATTGTTATTTTACATTTACATTACATTTAAGTCATTTAGCAGACGCTCTTATCCAGAGCGACTTACAAATTGGAAAGTTCATACATATTCATCCTGGTCCCCCCGTGGGGAATGAACCCACAACCCTGGCGTTGCAAGCGCCATGCTCTACCAACTGAGCCACACGGGACCATTTTACTGCTGCTCTTTAATTATTTGTTACTTTAATTTCTTATTTCTTTAGGTATTTTTCTTAAAACTGCATTATGGGTTCAGGGCTTGTAAGTAAGCATTTCACTGTAAGGTCACCTGTTGTATTCGGCGCATGTGACAAATAACATTTTATTTGATTTATGTACTATAAAATAGAATCAGCATCCTTTGAAAAGAAACCGATGACACCTTCAAACATGAAACGGACATCAATGGAAGAGTGAGTGCATTTCATGTACAGTACAAGTACCCTGGTTGAGTCCATACTTCAAGGGACTACGCTAAAGGAGAAATGACTGGGGACAGAGATCAGTGACAATGTATAAAGTGTGGGTGATCTACCCTGGTTGCGTCCGTACTCCACCAGCCAGCCAGAGATACAGATGATATCCTGTAGCACGGCCTCAGGGAGGTGTTCTAGAGTCACCTCCTCCTGAACCTCCAGCTCCTCATCTACAGTGATGGCATCCAGGATCAATATGGGAGGAACAGGTTTACTGTAGCGCGTCAGCAGACCACGGAACTCAGCTTCCAGCAGCTCCTTACCCTTCTCAAACCGTGCTTTCTGTAGATAGCAAAAAGTACAGTGAAGTAAGTATTTAATGTTAAGAATGTATTGTTATTGATAGCAGGATGTGAGGAATGATTTTAGAGGGAGTGAGAGAGAGAGACAGACAGGGGATGAGAGAGAGAGGGGGGAATGAAAGAGAGAAGAGAGAAAGAGAGAGAGCAAGAAAACAAGAGCGAGTGAGAGAGACCGATATTTGAGTACTGTACCACTGTATTGAGCTCAGGGCTATCTGGGTTGTTGTCCTGAAAGTACTCAACAGCTTTCTGGATCTTGGCAATGCAGGCCAGGTACTCATCTAGTCTGCCCGTTGGCCTGGAACATAGAAACATAGCACCAGGTATCAGCTTTGGTCTGTTATCCCAAGCTAAGACATTTTGCCTGGACTGTTAGCTAGTAGTTAATAGCTAGTAGTTAACAGCACTGCTTACAGTACTCTCTACTCCAACACAGGAAGCAATAGGGCAGTGCTGAATAAAATATGATGACTGTCATATCATGGAAGATTAAATCCAAAGATAACAGGATAATAGTTAAGTAGAGCGCGATAATGCAAAAATAGCCTTACGCCCACTTTTGGGTCAAAACGTTACACTCAATAAAACTGCGTGAGCATTTTATATATTTTAATTTTATTTAACAGCGTGCAGCTGTCTATCTAAATAGATGCCAGTCTCTCTCTCTCTGTCTGTCTGTCTGTCTGTCCCCGGAGTCATGTCTGACTCTCACCCCTCTCTGATGATCTTGTCGGTGTCCTTGGCTACATGGTAATAACTGATGACATGGTCCATGCAGGACAGGGTCTTATCCACATTCTCCTGAAGCCTCTGTAGGTTCTCTGTCTGCTTGTGTACTGGGATAATGGAGTTCTCCAGCTGCATCAGACGACTCTCAAACGATGACAAGATGGACACCTGCATGGGAGCAGTGGTGGGTTGCAGAAAGAGTCAGCAGTAAAATAACAGTTTATGTGGAATTACTAGGCCTAGGTTTCAAGTGTACAGTACAGATTATGAGAATGTCAGAAAATAGTTGTCTGGAAAGGAACCATTGACTTTTGTATTCACCAACTATATGAAATATATTTCTAGGAGTATTGAGTGGGAAAAGAGTGTCAACCTGCAACATACCATTCCTTTAGTCAGCTGATCACTCTTCTCCATATTCTCTCGGATGAAGGATAGGGTTTCCTGTTCCTGTGACTCATAGAGGGAATGAACGAATTATGACAACAGCGGCCCGAGAGGCAGGATAGTGACAGGGATGTCTACAATAAAYCTTGGTTCTGTTGGAACATCTACTTATCAACCATTCCTAGTGTAACGTTAAAGGTCTGAGAACGTTGATCAAAGAAAAACGCCTCTGTGTGGCTGTGTTTGACAGGTCAAGTCTGGTATGACTGTGCAGTCAGTGTACACTTGTAAACTCATTTGAACAAATTACACTTATAACATGCATAGAGAGGACAACATGTAGTAGCCAAAGTCAAATGTCGCTTAGCTAGTAAATAATGCTAGTTAGCTAGCTAGAGATTTCTCCCATTTCCTTCCCTTCCCATTTCCTGAAACCGACCTGCTTTAGTTTCTCCTCTATCTCCCTCTTCCTCGCGGACGCATCCTCGGTCGGAATCATCCTGGGTGTTTTTGGCAAACGTAGATACAGAAGAAAGGCCACAAATATTGAAAATATAATAGCAAAAGCTATTCAACAAAATAATAACAATGACCCCCAGATTCTCTTCAGCTGGGGCGGGGCAATCAAAACGAGATCGCTTCCGTATCCGTCTTCTTCACATCAGTCATGAACCGCGGCCATCTTTGTTGTGGCAGAACACGTTGCAATAATGTTCCACAAGGTGTCGCTGTCGATCCTAACATTTGCTGCGCACTGAACCTAACTTATGACCAACATGCACGACTGACGTAAGTAGGCTTATGAGTTACTTTAAAATACTGATTCATTTATGCCACATCATTTAATTTAATGAAAATACCTTCCCATCAAGTTCCCATGAGTAAAACTATAAAACAGAGGTGTGTAATCAAATCAAATTATATTTGTCACATGCACCGAATTCAACAGGTGTAAACCTTACCCATGAAATGTTTACTTACAAGCCCTTAACCAACAATGCCGTTAAGAAAAAGGAGTTGAGAAAATATTTACTAAATAAAATAAATTAAAAATAAAATAAATAAGTAACACAATAAAATAACAATAATGAGGCTATATACAGGGGGTACCGGTACCGAGTCAATGTGCTATACAGGGGGTACCGGTACCGAGTCGACAAGTTAGTCGAGGTCATTTGTACATGTAGGTAGGGGTAAAGTGACTATGCATATATAATAAACAGCGAGTAGCATCAGTGTAAAAACAAAGGTACTCTTTGACCCCACACATCAAATTAAAATGAAAGATTTTAGATTCGTAAAAGTTTAGTAATGCATTTCATGAAGTAAATCCAGAATAACTCAAAACACACAGCTCATTTTGGAAATGTTATAAATGTATTTCCACAAAAATATGCCTCACTTTTTTTTAACATAAATATACTATTTACACGTGAACTTGATCTTCTATACTGCTTTACAACCATCAGTTTTATACAGGCAACATGTTTGTATAATACAAGTCAGAAACAACATTTCACTGTATTGAATAAAGTCTAGGGATAATATGCAACAACACATGAAACAGATAAGGTTTTGAGTCAGTATAGCTACAGTGGAAAAGCACAGACTTATCTAGAAATTATCCTTTTTCTCACTTTAAATGGTATCATAATGTGAAAACTCTTCAAAGGTAAGCAATGTCACAAAATGTTTCTATTTTGCATTAGTTTCTAGTAAAACTCTAGGTATACTGTAGCATTCAAAATAATGCAAACATAAGTTAAAATCTGAGAGCAGTCACCCTTCTCTTTGACTCTTCTTGTTTAGTCATTGCCTGTCAGAGAGAAAACACACAAAACAAAAACACAACATTAGATACGCACACAAAATCCTGATTTAAATAAATACAGACAGTTCTTGTCCATTTCAGTAAGGCCTACACGTTGCATCCCAATTCTCCATCCGTCTCCCGAAGTATGTCAGGGAGCCTTCAAGTGCACACTTCTGGAAATGGATGGGGAATCAGGACTTTTTAAATGTTTTAATTTTATTTCACCTTTATATAACCAGGTAGGCTAGTTGAGAACAAGTTCTCATTTGCAACTGCGACCTGGCCAAGATAAAGCAAAGCAGTTCGACACATACTGTACAACAACACAGAGTTACACATGGAATAAACAAACATACAATCAATAATACAGTAGAAAAATCTATATACAGCATGTGCAAATGAGGTAGGATAAGAGAGGTAAGGCAATAAGTAGGCCATGGTGGCGAAGTAATTACAATATAGCAATTAAACACTGGAATGGTAGMATGTGCAGAAGATGAATGTGCAAGTAGAGATACTGGGGTGCAAAGGAGCAAGATAAATAAATAAATACAGCATGGGGATGAGGTAGATTGGATGGGATAATTTATAGATGAGCTATGTACAGGTGCAGTAATCTGTGAGCTGCTCTGACACCTGGTGCTTAAAGCTAGTGAGGGAGGTAAGAGTCTCCAGCTTCAGTGATTTTTGTAGTTCGTTCCAGTCATTGGCAGCAGAGAACTGGAAGGAAAGGCGGCCAAAGAAAGAATTGGCTTTGGAGGTGACCAGTGAGATATACCTGCTGGAGCGCGTGCTACGGGTGGGTGATGCTATGGTGACCAGTGAGCTGAGATAAGGTGGGGCTTTACCTAGCAGAGACTTGTCGATGACCTGGAGCCAGTGGGTTTGGCGACGAGTATGAAGCGAGGGCCAGCCAACGAGAGCGTACAGGTCGCAGTGGTGGGTAGTATATGGGGCTTTGGTGACAAAACAGATGGCACTGTGATAGACTGCATCCAATTTGTTGAGTAGAGTGTTGGAGGCTGTTTTGTAAATGACATCGCCGAAGTCGAGGATCGGTAGGATGGTCAGTTTTATGAGGGTATGTTTGGCAGCATGAGTGAAGGATGCTTTGTTGCGAAATAGGAAGCCGATTCTAGATTTAATTTTGGATTGGAGATGTTCAATGTGAGTCTGGAAGGAGAGTTTATAGTCTAACCAGACACCTAGGTATTTGTAGTTGTCCACATATTCTAAGTCAGAACTGTCCAGAGTAGTGATGCTGGACGGGCGGGCAGGTGCGGGCAGCGATCGGTTGAAGAGCATGCATTTAGTTTTACTTGCATTTAAGAGCAGTTGGAGGCCACGGAAYGAGAGTTGTATGGCATTGAAGCTCATCTGGAGGTTTGTTAACACAGTGTCCAAAGAAGGGCCAGAGGTATACAGAATGGTGTCGTCTGCGTAGAGGTGAATCAAAGAATCACCAGCAGCAAGAACAACATCATTGATGTATACAGAGAAGAGAGTCGGCCCAAGAATTGTACCCTGTGGCACCCCCATAGAGACTGCCAGAGGTCCGGACAACAGGCCCTCCATTTGACATACTAACTCTATCAGAGAAGTAGTTGGTGAACCAGGCGAGCAGTCATTTGAGAAACCAAGGCTGTTGTGTCTGCCAATAAGAATGTTATGATTGACGGAGTCGAAAGCCTTAGCCAGGTCGATGAAGACGGCTGCACAGTAATGTCTCTTATCGATGGCGGTTATGATATCGTTTAGGACCTTGAGCGTGGCTGAGGTGCACCCATGACCAGCTCTGAAACCAGATTGCATAGAGGAGAAGGTACGGTGGGATTCGAAATGGTCGGTAATCTGTTTGTTAACTTGGCTTTCGAAGACCTTAGAAAGGCAGGGTAGAATAGATATAGGTCTGTAGCAGTTTGGGTCTAGAGTGTCTCCCCCTTTGTAGAGGGGGATGACCGCGGCAGCTTTCCAATCTATGGGAATCTCAGATGATACAAAAGAGAGTTTGAACAGGCTAGTAATAGGGGTTGCAACAATTTCGGCAGATAATTTTAGAAAGAGAGGGTCCAGATTGTCTAGCCCGGCTGATTTGTAGGGGTCCAGATTTTGCAGCTCTTTCAGAACATCAGRTATCTGGATTTGGGTGAAGGAGAAATGGGGGAGGCTTGGGCGAGTTGCTGTGGGGGGTGGAGGGATGTTGATCGGGGTAGCGGTAGCCAGGTGGAAAGCATGGCCAGCCGTAGAAAAACGCTTATTGAAATTCTCAATTATAGTGGATTTATCGGTGGTGACAGTGTTTCCTAGCCTCAGTGCAGTGGGCAGCTGGGAGGAGGTGCTCTTATTCTCCATGGACTTTACAGTGTCCCAGAACTTTTTTGAGTTTGTGCTACAGGATGCAAATTTCTGCTTGAAAAAGCTAGCCTTAGCTTTCCTAAATGCATGTTTATATACTCTATGTTCCTAACTTCCCTGAAAAGTTGCATATCACGGGGGCTGTTCGATGCTAATGCAGAACGCCACAGGATGTTTTTGTGCTGGCCAAGGGCAGTCAGGTCTGGTGAGAACCAAGGACTATATCTGTTCCTGGTAAAAAAAAATTGAATGGGGCATGTTTATTTAAGATGGTGAGGAAGGCAATTTTAAAGAACAACCAGGCATCCTCTACTGACGGGATGAGGTCAATATCCTTCCAGGATACCCGGGCCAGGTCGATTAGAAAGGCCTGCTCGCTGAAGTGTTTTAGGGAGCGTTTGACAGTGATGAGGGGTGGTCGTTTGACCGCAGACCCATTACGGATGCAGTCAATGAGGCAGTGATCGCTGAGATCTTGGTTGAAAACAGCAGAGGTGTATTTGGAGMGCAAGTTGGTTAGGATGATATCTATGAGGGTGCCCGTGTTAACAGATTTGGGGTTGTACCTGGTGGGTTCATTGATCATTTGTGTGAGATTGAGGGCATCAAGCTTAGATTGTAGGATGGCCGGGGTGTTAAGCATGTCACAGTTGTCAGACTATGCATTCAAAAGTTACCTGTCCAAAATAGTTAGTAGCCATGTTCTTCAAACTGGTACTACCACCCACTTTACAGCGAACATATCCGTACAGGTTAGCCCCCTGTAGCACCACGCCCATGATGACCATGGCCTGGGTGGAGGAGAGAGGTGCGAGATTATAAGAACTAGGCCTTTATGGCTGACATCGGAGCAACATCCTTATAGTGAGAGAGCACTGGCAAAGCTAAAAATTAACTAGCCCACTTCATCTTGAAAGAGACGAGGGTGCTGATGAGTAATGTGAGCAGTGACGCCTTACACAGTATGTCTGACGATGAAGCAATCTCCACAAATTGAGAGAGCACTGGCAAAGCTAAGAACTTACAATTAACTCAAGCTGTGTTGATGTAACAGTTTAACTTTAGACCGTCCCCTCGCGCGAACCAGGGACCCTCTGCACACATCAACAACGGATCGTTACCCATCGCTCCACAAAGGCCGCGGCCCTTGCAGAGCAAGGGGAACCACTACTTCTAGGTTTCAGAGCAAGTGACGTAACCGACTGAAAGGCTGCTAGAGCGCACCACCGCTAACTAGCTGCCATTTCACATCGGTTACATTCACCCCCCTTTCGACCTCCTCCTTTTCCGCAGCAACCAGTGATCCGGGTCAACAGCATCAATGTAACAGTATAACTTTAGTACGTCCCTTCACCCCGACCTCGGGCGCGAACCAGGGACCCTCTGCACACATCAACAACGGTCGCCCACGAAGCATCGTTACCCATCGCTCCACAAAGGCCGCAGCCTTGCAGAGCAAGGGGAACCACTACTTCTAGGTTTCAGAGCAAGTGACGTAACCGACTGAAAGGCTGCTAGCGCGCAACACCGCTAACTAGCTAGCCATTTCACATCGGTTACATTGACACCCATGTGATATTCACTTTAAAATATAATGACTAGATTTGACTAACCAGCCATTTGATCTTGAAGGAGAAAAGTGTGTTGAAGACAAAGTAGACCCAGATGAGTGGACACATGACCAGGCCCACCCAGGTTCTATGGAACAACCAGAAGATCCTCGACTTGGATCTGACACCAGCTGCTTCGAATTCCCTCGAGGCTGAAAGGAAAGAGAGGACATTCTCACATCTGTGGATGCCAAGTAGCTTTTTGACCAAGTAAGTATTTGCATTACAAAGTGCTGGGTAAATTTTAGGATTGAGGGTTATAATGCTTTGAGTGTATCCAAAGAAAGTACACCTCAAGATTGGGAGAGACCACATGTATATACAGTAATAGGCTTTGTTATGACATCAAAATCCAGAGTCGATACAGGTTCTATGGAACTAGGTTTTACCCCTACAGAAGAAGGTAATTCAGTGGAGGGCAGTTAGTTACTATCTGCCCCGAAAGGATTGGGATGTGTGTACCTACCTTTCTGGACTCAAACAAACCAGTGGATTTTTCTATCGTCCATCCACCTGGTTCCACCACCTCAGGCCACCATCAACCGCCCAGTGATGTTCTGAAATATGGTAGAGGAGTCAATACATCATTAGGCTACTTAGTTAAAAAAAAGAGACAGAGGGTTGACAATATTTACACATGTTATATTGGTATTTTATTGGTCTTCTATTGCGGTTCTATTGGCGTTATATTACTATTCTATTC
>NC_036858.1:58598208-58604507 GCF_002910315.2 Salvelinus sp. IW2-2015
CAACCTAAGTGTATGTAAACTTCCGACTTCAACTGTATAAATACTGAGATCATGTGACAGATCATGTGACACTTAGATTGCACACAGGTGGACTTTATTTAAGTAATTATGTGACTTCTGAAGGTAATTGGTTGCACCATATCTTTTTTAGGGGCTTCATAGCAAAGGGGTGAATACATATGCACGCACCACTTTTCAGTTTTTTTTTTTTTATACATTTTTAAAAACAAGTAATTTTTTTATTTCACTTCACCAATTTTGACTATTTTGTGTATGTCCATTATATAAAATCCAAATAAAAATGTATTTCAATTACAGGGTGTATTGCAACAAAATAGGAAAAACACCAAGGGGAATGAATTATTTTGCAAGGCACTGTAAACATGTGTATGTGACCAATAACATTTGATTTGATTTGAAGACACACCTTTTATTTGTATACAGTGGTATCTGTCAAACACAGTACATTGCAAAGTCACAGTACATAGTGAACAGCAAAAGCAGTCCCAAAGTTTACCGAAAAAGTCCACAATTTAAACAGAGTCATGGTATCACAACTCCTTAGCATTATATTTAAACAAAAACACTGAAATAAAAAGTCACCCATCACATTAGAAGTAACCTAAACATTGCCATTATACCAAGATTACCCATGCATAATAACACAGCAAGAATAAGAAAAAACAATATATATATAAAGTTGGGTCCGAAATTGACACCCTTGATAAAGATGAGCAAGAATGACTATAAAATAAATCATTCAAATACTGAACTATTTGTATGCTCCCCCCAAAAAATAATACCCTCAAGACATGACCTCTGTTATTGGTAGTGGTGAGAGGTTAGCATGTCTTGGTGGTATGATCTTTGAACCTCTGTAACTTTCTCACTCATCATTATTCACGATTCACTCAGGAATATCCATGATTATATATATGGATTATTATATCCATTATCATGGTAGCATCCACATATTTGATTCTTATTTATAATAAAAGTCACCAAAAAAAATCACAATACATTATTTATCATTAATTTCTGTTGGGCACAAAATAATCTGAAACACAATCAAAATTAACTGCAAATACATCCAACAAGTTTGTAGAGTCACAAGCTTGATGTAGTCATTGCGTGCTAGGAATATGGGATGAAATACTCAACTTTTGACAACTTTATTTATGAGAATCTTTAAGGGTGTCAATTTTTTACCCCTATCTTTTTGAGAGGAAAATATATTACTTGTTAAACAAAATCTCATTCTCTAACCAATTGAATTAGTAGAAAATTATACAATTCCCCCAAAAATGTAGCGTACAATATAGCTCAGTATTTGAATTAATTATTTTATAGAGTAATTATTGCTCATCTTTATCAAGGGTGTCAATAATTTCAGACCCCACTGTGGGTGGTTCCGCTTTTGTGTATAGTTCCGCTTTGGAAATGGGAGGATCTTCCAGAAGGACAACCATCTCTGCAGCACTCCACCAATCAGGCCTTTATGGTAGAGTGGCCAGACGGAAGCCACTCCTCAGTAAAAGGTACATGACAGCCAGCTTGGAGTTTGCTAAAAGGCACCTAAAGGAATCTGACCATGAGAAACAAGATTCTCTGGTCTGATGAAACCAAGATTGAACTCGTTGACCTGACTGCCAAGCGTCACGTCTGGAAAAAAACATGGCACCATTCCTACAGTGAAACATGGTGGTGGCAGCAACATCCTGTGGGGATGTTTTTCAGCGGCATGGACTGGGAGACTAGTCAGGATCGAGGGAAAGATGGACGGAACAAAGTACAGAGAGATCCTTGATGAAAACCTGCTCCAGAGCGCTCAGGACCTCAGACCACCTTCCAACAGTACAATGACCCTAAGCATACAGCCAAGACAATGCAGAAGTGGATTCGGGGCAATTCTCTGAATATCCATGAGTGGCCCAGCTAGAGCCCGGACTTGAACCCAATCAAACATCTCTGGAGAAACCTGACAATAGCTGTGCTGCGACGCTCCCCATCCAACCTGACAGAGCTTGAGAGGATCTGCAAAGAAGAATGGGAGAAACTCCCCAAATACAGGTGTGCCAAGCTTGTAGCGTCATACCCAGGAAGACTCGAGGCTGTAATCGCTGCCAAAGGTGCTTCAACAAAGTACAGAGTAAAGAATCTCAATATTTTTTGTAAATGTGATATTTCCGTTTTTTATTTTTAATGCATTTGCAAAAATGTGTAAAAACGTGTTTTTGCTTTGTCATTGTGGGGTATTGTGTGTACTTTCCAAATGCACTGTGTATATACAGTTGAAGTCGGAAGTTTACATACACTTAGGTTGGAGTCATTAAAAGTCGGTTGGAGTCATTAAAAGTACTTTGTGCATGACACAAGTCATTTTTCCAACAATTGTTTATAGACAGATTATTTCACTGTATCACAAATCCAGTGGGTCAGAAGTTTACATACACTAAATTGACTGTGCTTTTAAACAGCTTGGAAAATTCCCGAAAATGATGTCACGGCTTTAGAAGCTTCTGATAGGCTAATTGACATAATGTGAGTCAATTGGAGGTGTACCTGTGGATGTNCATCGCTCCACAAAGGCCGCAGCCCTTGCAGAGCAAGGGGAACCACTACTTCTAGGTTTCAGAGCAAGTGACGTAACCGACTGAAAGGCTGCTAGCGCGCAACACCGCTAACTAGCTAGCCATTTCACATCGGTTACATTGACACCCATGTGATATTCACTTTAAAATATAATGGACTAGATTTGACTAACCAGCCATTTGATCTTGAAGGAGAAAAGTGTGTTGAAGACAAAGTAGACCCAGATGAGTGGACACATGACCAGGCCCAACCAGGTTCTATGGAACAACCAGAAGATCCTCGACTTGGATCTGACACCAGCTGCTTCGAATTCCCTCGAGGCTGAAAGGAAAGAGAGGACATTCTCACATCTGTGGATGCCAAGTAGCTTGTTGACCAAGTAAGTATTTGGCATTACAAAGTGCTGGGTAAATTTTAGGATTGAGGGTTATAATGCTTTGAGTGTATCCAAAGAAAGTACACCTCAAGATTGGGAGAGACCACATGTATATACAGTAATAGGCTTTGTTATGACATCAAAATCCAGAGTCGATACAGGTTCTATGGAACTAGGTTTTACCCCTACAGAAGAAGGTAATTCAGTGGAGGGCAGTTAGTTACTATCTGCCCCGAAAGGATTGGGATGTGTGTACCTACCTTTCTGGACTCAAACAAACCAGTGGATTTTTCTATCGTCCATCCACCTGGTTCCACCACCTCAGGCCCACCATCAACCGCCCAGTGATGTTCTGAAATATGGTAGAGGAGTCAATACATCATTAGGCTACTTAGTTAAAAAAAAGAGACAGAGGGTTGACAATATTTACACATGTTATATTGGTATTTTATTGGTCTTCTATTGCGGTTCTATTGGCGTTATATTACTATTCTATTCTATTAGTATTCTATTACTATTCTATTGCTGTTTTGTTCTACAGTATTACTGTTTAGGGCCTACCTTAACGGTCCAGAAGTTAGCTGACAGGAAGAGGATGACGGTGACCATGCAGACAATGAAGCTACTGCAGAGGAGCTCACAGAGTAGGTACTCTGAGAACTCTGAGGAACAGGTGGAAGGAGGAGGCCATTGGATGCCTGTAAAATATGATATGAATGGGACTGTGGCTTGTATTCAGGGCTGAAAGCCATTGCGTTACACTGTTTTCTGGCTGATTCACTGAGTGCAATGCTGAACGAAATTTCTTGATTTTAGTCTTCTTTGACTACCCTACTCTGCATCAAACAGGGAGACGTCATCATCATTGTTGTAATCCTACAAACATAGGGAAGAAAACATTAATGGAAACATTCAGAAAATATGTAATGTATGTACATGTACTTACCTAGAGTGCCTGCGCTGTTTTACTAATTACTACAGGTGATCATTTGTACTTGCACTTGACCCATGACATCTGACAAACATTGTTATTTTACCCGCATCCCTGCCTCATTGTGCTAATATATTACAATTACTCCAGACATGTGTAACTGCTTTAATCTGCATAGCTCATCCACTGATATTACAGTAACATCCAGCTAGATCGCTAGACAAACTTTTGTAAAACAATGTTTACCGCTTTTTCTCCCCAATTGGTAGTTATAGTCGTGTCCCATCYCTGCAACTCCCGTACGGACTCYGGAGAGGCGAAGGTCGAGAGCGTGCGTCCTCCGAAACACAACCCAGCCAAGCCACACTGCTTCTTGACACAACGCCCACTTAACCAAGAAGCCAGCCGCACCAATGTGTCAGAGGAAACACCATACACCTGGCAACCGTGTCAGTGCCCGCCACAGGAGTCACTAGTGCACGATGGAACAGGAACATCCCTGCCTGCCAAACCCTTCCCTAATCCAGATGATGCTGGGCCAATTGTGCGCCGCCCCATGGATCTCCCGGTCACGGCCAGCTGCGACAGAGGCTGGACTTGAACCAGGTTCTCTAGTGGCACAGCTAGCACTGCAATAAAGTGCCTTAGACCACTGTGCCATTCGGGAGGCTAGATATCCAACTTACCTAGCTACCTACCAGTGTGTGCTAGCCACTAAGCTCTTTAGCTAGATATTCATGTTTTAGTGTTAATGATTTGTTAGATGACTTTTGTCATAAAATAACACGTTTGTTAAATAGGCCTAACATCTAAACAAAACCTTCTTTAAGTTTTATTGGCGGATCACAACCAACTGACAGGTGCATACACAGCCACCAACTGTACTGGAGTGTGAGGCAGGTTACGACCTATGGTACCAGTCAAAAGTTTGTACACACCTACTCATTCAAGGGTTTTTATTTGTAAATAACACATATGGAATAATGTAGTAACCAAAAAAGTGTTAAACAAATCCAAATATATTTTAGATTTTAGAATCTTCAAAGTAGCCACTGTTTGCCTTGATGACAGCTTTGCACACTCTTGSCATTCTCTCAACAAGCTTCACCTGGAATGTTTTTCCAACAGACCTTCAGCACGCTTATAGGGGAGGACATTCAGCAAGCACAGCACTTACACAAATGACTGATGATTGGCAAAGAGAAATTAATGATAAAAAGATTGTGGGGGCTGTTGTGTTAGACTTAATTGTGGATTTTGACATTATCGATCATAGTCTGTTGCTGGAAAAATGTATGTGTTATGGCTTTACACCCCCTGCTATATTGTGGATAAAGAGTTAAGTGTGGACCCTGTGCAACTGGGTCCTGGACTTCCTGACGGGCTGCTCCCAGGTGGTGAAGGTAGGAAACAACACCTCCACTTCGCTGATCCTCAAGACAGGGGCCCCACAAGGGTGTGTTGTCAGCACCCTCCTGTGCTCCCTGTTCACCCATGACTGTGTGGCCAATTTTGCAGACGACACAACAATAGTAGGACTGATTACCAACAATGACGAGACAGCCTACAAGGAGGAAGTGAGGGCCCTGGGAGTGTGGTGCCAGAAAAATAACCTCTCACTCAACATCAACAAAACTAAGGAGCTGATCGCGGACTTCAGGAAACAGCAGCGGGAGCACCCCCCTATCCACATCGACGGGGCCGCAGTGGAGAAGGTGGAAAGCTTCAAGTTCCTCGGTGTACACATCACTGACAAACTGAAATGGTCCACCCACACAGACAGTGTGGTGAAGAATGTACAACAGTGCCTCTTCAACCTCTGGAGGCTGAAGAAATTTGGATTGGCACCTAAAACACTCAAACTTTTACAGATGCACAATTGAGAGCATCCTGTCGAGCTGTATCACCGCCTGGTATGGCAACTGCACCGCCCGCAACCACAGGGCTCTCCAGAGGGTGGTGCGGTCTGCCCAACGCATCACCGGGGGCAAACTACCTGCCCTCAAGAACCCCTACAGCACCTGATGTCACAGGAAGGACAAAAGATCATCAAGGACAACAACCACCCAAGCCACTGCCTGTTCACCCTGCTATCATCCAGAAGAAGGTGAGGTCAGTACAGGTGCATCAAAGCTGGGACCAAGAGTCTGAAAAACAGCTTCTATCTCAAGGCCATCAGACTGTTAAATAGCCATCACTAGCACCTTAAAGGCTGCTACCCTATATACATACCCCTGCAATTACTGTACACTTTAATAATGTTACATATCTTTCATTACTCTTCTCATATGTATATACTGTATTCTATTCTATTCTACTGTATCTTAGTCTATGCCGCTCTGACATTGCTCGTCCATATATTTATATATTCTTAATTCCATTCCTTTACTTAGATTTGTG
>NC_036858.1:58604532-58695019 GCF_002910315.2 Salvelinus sp. IW2-2015
GACCCTGTGCACTGGGTCCTGGACTTCCTGACGGGCTGCTCCCAGGTGGTGAAGGTAGGAAACAACACCTCCACTTCGCTGATCCTCAAGACAGGGGCCCCACAAGGTGTGTTGTCAGCACCCTCCTGTGCTCCCTGTTCACCCATGACTGTGTGGCCAATTTTGCAGACGACACAACAATAGTAGGACTGATTACCAACAATGACGAGACAGCCTACAAGAGGAAGTGAGGGCCCTGGGATGTGGTGCCAGAAAAATAACCTCTCACTCAACATCAACAAAACTAAGGAGCACTTGGAAAATTCCCGAAAATGATGTCACGGCTTTAGAAGCTTCTGATAGGCTAATTGACATAATGTGAGTCAATTGGAGGTGTACCTGTGGATGTATTTTCAAGGCCTACCTTCAAAATCAGTGCCTCTTTGCTTACATCATAGGAAAATCAAAGAAATCTCACAAGACCTCAGAAAAAAGAGTTGTAGACATCCACAAGTCTGGTTCATCCTTGGTACGAATTTCCAAACGCTGAAGTTACCACGTCTATCTTTCACAAACAAAAGTAGATAAACAACATGGGACCACGCAGCCGTCATACCGCTCAGGAAAGGGACGCATTCTGTCTCCTAGAGATGAATGTACTTTGCGCGAAAAGTGCAAATCAATCCCAGAACAACAGCAAAGGACCTTGTGAAGATGCTGGAGGAAACAGGTACAAAAGTATCTATATCCACAGTAAAACGAGTCCTATATCGACATAACCTGAAAGGCCGCTCAGCAAGGAAGAAGCCACTACTCCAAAACCGCCATAAAAAGCCTGACTACGGTTTGCAACTGCACATGGGGACAAAGATCATACTTTTTGGAGAAATGTCCTCTGGTTGATGACACAAAAATATAACTGTTTGGCCATAATGACCATCGTTATGTTTGGAGGAAAAAGGGGGAGGCTTGCAAGCCGAAGAACACCATCCCAACCGTGAAGCACGGGGGGTGCAGCATCATGTGTGGGGGTGCTTTGCTGCAGGAGGGATGTTTGCACTTCACAAAATAGATGGCGTCATGAGGGAGGAAAATTATGGGGATATATTGAAGAACAAAATCTCAAGACATCAGTCAGAAAGTTAAAGCTTGGTCGCAAATGGTCTTCCAAATGGACAATGACCCCAAGCATACTTCCAAAGTTGTGGCAAAATGGCTTAAGGACAACAAAGTCAAGGTATTGGAGCGGCCATCACAAAGCCCTGACCTCAATCTTATAGAAAATTTGTGGGCAGAACTGAAAAAGCGTGTGCGAGCAAGGAGGTCTACAAACCTGACTCAGTTACACCAGCTCTGTCAGGTGGAATTGGCCAAAATTCACCCAACTTATTGTGGGAAGCTTGTGGAAGGCTACCTGAAACGTTTGACTCAAGTTAAACAATTTAAAGGCAATGCTACCAAATACTAATTGAATGTATGTAAACCTCTGACCCACTGGGGATGTGATGATTTTGTATTTTCTACATTGTATTATAATATTGAGGACATCAAAACTAAATAACACATCTGGAATCATGTAGTAACCAAAGACGTTTTAAACAAATAAAAATATATTTAATATTTTAGATTCTTCAACCCCTTGCCTTTGACAACTTTGCATGCTCTTGGCATTCTCTCAACCAGCTTCACCTGGAATGCTTTTACAACAGTCTTCAAGGAGTTCCCACATATGCTGAGCACTTTGTTGTTAGTGTGCCTTGAATTCTAAATGAATCACTGACAGTGTCACGAGCAAAGCACCCACACACCATCACACCTCCTCCGCCTCGCTTCACGGTGGGAACCACACATGCTGAGATCATCCGTTCACCTACTCTGCATCTCACAAAGACACAGCGGTTGGAACTAAAAATAAAAATAAATTACTCATCAGACCAAAAGACAGATTTCCACTGGTTTAAAGTCCATTGCTCATGTTTTTTGGCCCAAGCAAGTCTCTTCTTATTGCTGTCCTTTAGTAGTTGTTTCTTTGCAGCAATTCAACCATGAATGCCTGATTCACYCAGTCTCCTCTGAACAGTTGATGTTGAGATGTGTCTGTTATTTTTAACTCTGTGAAGCATTTATTTCGGCTGCAATTTCTGAGGCTGGTAACTTTAATGAACGTAACCTCTGCAGCAGAGGTAACTCTGGGTCTTCCTTTCCTGTGGCAGTCCTCATGAGAGCCAGTTTCATCATAGTGCTTGATGGTTTTTGCGATTGCACGTGAAGAAACACTCAAAGTTCTTGAAATGTTCCATATTGACTGACCTTCATGTCTTAAAGWATTGATGGACTGTCGTTTCTCTTTGCTTATTTGAGCTGTTCTTGCCATAATATGGACTTGGTCTTTTAGCAAATAGGGCTATCTTCTGTATACCACCTCTACCTTGTCACAACACAACTGACTTGGCTCAAACGCATTAAGAAGGAAAGCAATTCCACAAATTAATTTAAAAAAAGGCACACATGTTAATTTAAATGCATTCCAGGTGATTACCTCATGAAGATGGTTGAGAGAATGCCAAGAGTGTGCAAAGCTGTCATCAAGGCAAAGGGTGGCTGCTTTGAAGAATCTAAAATCTAAAATATATTTCGATTTGTTTAACACTTTTCTGCAATGTAGAAAATAGTAAAAATAAAGAAAAAKCAAACTTTTGACTGGTACTCTATATATAACAAATATTCTACTTGTATTTAGAAAATAATTTATAAATCTAGTGAGGTTTCTTGTCACCTTATTGGGATATACAGTGCATTCGGAAGGTATTCAGACCCCTTAACTTTTTCCACATTTTGTAACATTACAGCCTTATTCTGAAATGGATTAAATAGAAAATTCCCCTCAACAATCTACACACAATACCCCATAATGACAAAGCGAAAAACAGGTTTTGGAAATATTTGCAAATGTATTAAAAATAAAAACAGAAATATTTACATAAGTAMAAGTACAAGTATGGGGCCGGCTGATGCGTTTCCTTTTCCATTTCTTCTTGCATTCTGAAACTTTTTAGGATTGACAGGGGAAATTTACCACTGACAAATTGATCATTGATCAACAACAGAAGATACTGTGAAACGGCTGGGGGGTGCAACATCGGTGTTTGGGGGTGAGTTAGGAGGAGAGGGGCTTTTCAGTGTCAGCGACTCCCCAGGTCCAACAAGCTCTATCACGTTCTCCTTCTTCGACAGCCAGAAGGCTGGGTAGAGGGGCTCCAGAAAGTCAGCCTTGTATTTGTGAATGAGGGTCATGCCGACGGCATCATCCACCCCATAGAAGGCCAGTAGGCCACAGCTGAATTCCACATAGACCCCAATACGTGTGAACTTCTCCACTTTCAGAGGCGTCTCCACATCACTGTGCCAGGCAGAGAAGCTGCGGCCATTCCATTGTAGACACCATGAGAAGTCATTGCCGGTAATGCAGCTGTTGTTCTTTGGGCCCTTGCGATCGATGCTCTTGTAGGTGAGTCCGACATGCGTGCCCTCACCGCTCACGTCCACCTCGAAGTAGTGTCGACCGACATAGAAGCTCTCTGTGGCCAGTACCTGGCGCCAGTTCTCAAAGCGCTCAGGGACATCGGGGTACGGGTGTTGCCAGGGTGTGGTGTTGGTCACCTTCCTGTTCTCCTCAGTCAGACGCAGGAACTTATGGGCCGTGTCTGCGTCAAAACTCACAAGCGCGGCATCTGCACAGCATGAGAGAGAATAACAACAACATAACAGTAATGAGAGAGAATAGCAAAACAGGATCAACAACTTAGGCAAGGCTAACTTTACACATCCAAAACAACAATACTGCAATAATACATGAGCGTTCAAGTGATTTGAAGCATTGTTTTGCTTCTGTAAGGACCTGAATGTAATAGAAGAGACTTACACTTTAGGAAGTCATCCCGCGTCTTTGGGTCTGGCACAGTCATGTTCTGTTTGCCTGCGATTATTTCATGGACTGTGGTTTTTATCCCCATCTTGTCTGAAGAGTAGAGAGAGAGAAAAATAAAGTGTAAATAATCACATGGCCAACTTCACTTTTTAACTCCCAGGCATGAATTTTCCATTTGAATGTAGCAATTTTTTCTGCAAGGACAAATATGACATTGTGCATGAAAGAACACATTGCTGTAATACAAATCTCCTTCAGGCAAAATGTTTTGTCCTTATGATGTCTCAAATGTGGTGACTCTCAACTGTTTTTATCTTTCTGAGACTTCAGTCTACCTGTTGTTACCAGAGCACTACACCTACTGTATGACACACTGTCTGAACGATTCCTCAGGTCTGCAGAGAAGTATGAACACATATGATCTCCCTGGCTATCTGGAGCACAAAGCTGAAGTGTTATTCTTCCTCTTGCAACACTGTCACTTCCTGTTTACTTACTCCTTTCTGTATGACCAAGGTGATGCCYTGGTGTGTTGACCACAGGAGGTTTGTGGCACCTTAATTAGGGAGAACGTGCTCGTAGTAATGACTGSCACAGAATCAGTGGAATAGTAGCAAATACATCAAACACATGGTTCCAGGTTTTTGATGCCATTCCATTCGCTCAGTTCTGGACATTATTATGAGCCGTTCTCCCCTCAGCAGCCTCCTGTGATGCTGACCCTTCCCAGCAAACAAYCATAGATCGGGACTTGCTGAGGCTTGCCGCCAGCCGCTATGGCAGTTTTTTCCTTTGCTCGCCAAACGGTGACTGCACTCACCATTTTTGCAGGTCTCTTTGAGTGTCTCTATGTAATTGGACAGCAGCTTCTCACACAGCTCCTGTGTGGAGGTAACAATCACTCTGCTGAAGGAGTTGAGCCGGTCCATGAGGCCGATGTAGACCCCAGGTAGGGTAATGTCAGGGCTGTCCTTCTTCCACTTAGAGTACTCCTGTAAAACACACAACACAGCTTCGTTCACTACATTACATTACATTTAAGTCATTTAGCAGACGCTCTTATCCAGAGCGACTTACAAATTGGACACTATTTTGTACCTCGTTGGCAATTAATGATGAACTGTCATTAATGTCGCCCTGTCCATGGGATGTACTTGTACATCAAGCTGCCTTGCACTACAGAAACAGGAGATAGGCGCCTGCCCCTATGGGCCATTCTGGGTTGTCCAAAGCTTACTTATTTACTTAACGTTAATGGCAGCCTTGAAAAAAGAATGATGAAGCATGGCTTGGGTACAACTTTAGGTTAGTTCTACCTTAGTCATGCTTCATGATAAAGCTAATACGTAAGATAGCAGCGCTTACGCAGCACATACGACAGTTCTAGTTTGTGAATGACTACTGAGTCATTTGGCATTGTCAACACAACAATCTCAGAATCCACCAGACCAGAGAAAACCACCTTACCTGTAGGAAGTACACCTGAGTCATGTTTCATGATTAAAGTGAATACGTATGATAGCAGCGCTGTGGCTTGAGTTAAGGTTAATGAATAACACTGCTGAGTCACAGTACTCCATCACTCCATCACCACAACCTTCTCAGTGTTCATGATTAACCCCCAAAGAGCTCTTGGCCCCTGCAAGTAATTGTATGTGCAGCCACTACTTCAAAGCTAACCACCATGAGAACCATGAATGAGTGAATAACACTACCGACCCCCTTGGCACCACCTCCATGTCAGTCTCCATCATAAACCATCATAAATCACCAGGCCATGTGAGAACCACCTTACTTGTAGGAAGTCCACGTCGTTCTTGTTCTTCGAGAGCTTTTTCAAATGCTCTTGTGTCTTCTTCAGCTCAGTGCACTTCTGCTCCAGGTGTACCTTGATCCCCTCGGTCTGTCTGAGAGCCTGCTTCTCCTCTCCCTCCAGGATCTCTGTCACCTTTAAGTTTAGGTTCAGGTTTAGGTTTATTTGAAAATCTTGGTTCATATGAAAAAACATACATAAAATATGATGTCATACTATATATTTTTAAAAAGCAGGTAAAAAGAATAGATCAGCCTACATATATGCACATTGCATACAACATATAGGCATATCACTTAATCAATATATAGGGTTACCTCTCTCTTGGCCCGCTCCACCGCAGCCTGCAGCTCCATAAACTGGCTGTCAATCACCTCACGGACCTCCGTCACTGAATTCTAGATGGGGAGATGCCAAAGGTGTTTTTGGGTCAGTTTCACAATTGCGTATGTATTATCAGGTATATGGACATAGGGGATAAGGTGATGGCTGATTAGTGTTAGATAGATAGAGATAATAGATTCAATCATAGCCACGGGAAGTAGAGGTACTGAGGGTGCTGCAGTACCCCCTGAAAAATCGAAGAAAAAAAAAATATATATATATATATATATATACAGTACCAATCAAAAGTTTGGACACACCTACTAGTTCAAGGGTTTTTCTTTATTTTTATTAATTTCTATGTTGTAGAATATTAGTGAAGACATCAAAACTATGAAATAACACATATGGAATCAAGTAGTAACCAAAAAAGTGTTAAACYAATCAAAATATATTTTAGACTTTAGATTCTTCAAAGTAGCCACCCTTTGCCTTAATGACAGCTTTACATAATCTTCACATTCTCTCAACCAGCTTCACCTGGAATGCTTTCCCAACAGTCTTGAAGGAGTTCCCACATATGCTGAGCACTTGTTGGCTGGTTTTCCTTCACTCTGCGGTCCAACTCATCCCAAACCATCTGAGTTGGGTTGAGGTCGGGTGATTGTGGAGGCCAGGTCATCTAATGCTGCACTCCATCACTCTCTTTCTTGGTCAAATTGCCCTTACACAGTCTGGAGGTGTGTTGGGTCATTGTCATGTTAAAAAATAAARGATAGTCCCACTAAGCACAAACCAGATGGGATGACGTATCAACAGTGTCACCGGCAAAGCACCCCCACACCATCACACCTCCTCCTTCATGCTTCACGGTGGGAACCGGTCTAATGTCCATTGCTCGTGTGTCTTGGTCAAAGCAAGTCTCTTCTTCTTATTGCTGTCCTTTAGTAGTGGTTTCTTTGCAGCAATTCGACCATGAAGGCCTGATTGACGCAYTCTTCTCTGAACAGATGATGTTGAGATGTGTCTGTTACTTGAACTCTGTGAAGCATTTATTTGGGCTGCAATATGAGGTGCAGTTAACTCTAATGAACGTATCCTCTGCAGCAGAGGTAATTCTGGGTCTTCCTTTCCTGTGGCAGTCCTCATGAGAGCCAGATCCAGTTGCATTTGCAAAGTATTTCAAGAAACTGGAAAACATATATCAAGCAAGTATTTTTATATTCCACAAGTATATCAGATTAACTGTTTCTTAAAGATAATTATCAGACTCAAGTTCCAAATGCTGGTAAACACTCAAATACAATTAGTTCAAATGTTTCATAAAAGTGGTGCACTGGGCCTTTAATAGTCCTGTATTAGCGGACCAGTATAGACATCTTGAGCGCGGGCAAAACAAAAATTCTAGCAGCACCCCCACCCCCAAACTACTTCCCACGGCTATGGATTCAATTGGCTTTGTCCTTTCTTGTCATTCTTTTTCTATGCTTCAGGTACGTATGTACTGTCTGCTTACACAATCAATCCCTGAGGACAAGGAATGCTTCACTGCATGACTTYAGTTTCAAGTTCTATTAGTCATATGTACTAGATACGTATGGTATACATCGTCCAATGAAAGGCTTACTTGCAGGTTCCTTCTGACCAATGCAACAACAATGCAAAATAATAAAAGATAAGAATACGAACATAAAGTCAATGGCTCAGTAGAATAGAATAAATATTTTAGCATAACTATAATACAGAAAGGCACAATTTATAGTCCAATATTCACACTTGTATTGGGTAAGGGGGGAATGACGAGCTGTGTATAAACTGAGCAGTATAATGAGAGTCTGGTAGCAGCAGTTGTGATGCGTGTGTAGAATGAATGTATGTGTGTGTGTGTGTGTGTGTGTGTGTGTGTGTGTGTGTGTGTGTGTGTGTGTGTGTGTGTGTGTGTGTGTGTGTGTGTGTGCTGTCTCTTATACACATCTAGATGTGTATAAGAGACAGGTGTGTGTGTGTGTGTGTGTGTGTGTGTGTGTGTGTGTGGTTGTGTACATAAGTGGGTTGCATGTCTGCTAAGGTGTGGAGAATCAGAGAAGGTGGTCAGTGCAGTTCAAGTGTTCAGGAGTCTGATGGCTTGTGGATAGAAACTGTCTCTGAGCATGTTGGTATCAGACCTGATGCTCCGATACCGTCTGCCCGACAGTAAGGGAGAGAACAGTCCTCAGGGACTGTTTTGAGTAGATGTCCTGGATGGGTGGGAGCACAGTCCCAGTGATGTACTGGGCAATCTTCACCCCCCACTGGAGGGCCTTGCGGTCATGGACAGAGCAATTCCSATACCAGGCCGTGATGCAACCGATCAGGACGCTCTCGATGGTGCAGCGGTACTATTTGGAGAGGACACAGGGCGGCTTACCGAATTTCTTATGCCACCTTAGGAAGTAGAGACGCTGTTTCACCCTCTTGACAAGAGTGGTGGTGTTGTTGGTCCATGACAAGTCCTCAGTGATGTGGACACAGAGGAACTGTGACTCTCTCTACTGCAGTCCCATTGATGTGGATCCCTCCCCTGCTTCCTGAAGTCAACAATCAACTCCTTTGTTTTGCTGATGTTGAGGGAGGGGTTGATGTCATGACACCACAATGCCAGTTCACTTACCTCCTCCCTATACAGTAGTCTGACTCGTCATTGTTGGTTATCGGGCCTACAACCATGGTGTCGTCAGCAAACTTGATGATGGAGTTGGTGTCGTGCAAAGCCATGCAGTCSTGGGTGAACAGAGAGTACAGCAGAGGACTGAGGGGGCCCCTGTGTTAAGAGTCAGTGTGGAGGAGGTGTTCTTTCTAATCCTTACTGCCTGTGGTCTGCCRGTCAGGAAGTCCAGGAACCGGTTGCAGAGGGTGGTGTCCAGACTCAGAGCTCTGCGCTTGGTGTCGAGGTTGGAGGGAACAGTGTTGAATTCTGAACTGTAGTCAATGAACAGCATTCTCACATATGTATTCCTCTTGTCCAGATGTGTTATGGTCGTGTGAATAGCAATGGAAATGGCATRGTCCGTGAATCTGTTGGAGTGGTACGCAAATTGGAGTGGGTCCAGTGTACCTAGCTTGCTGGCCTTGATGTGGGCCACACAAACCAGTAGATTCCATTTACTACACATGGGTAAACTTGTTGGGGTGGGTAGATCCTATAACTGGGGACTTATAAATCAGATGTTTCAGTAGTGTTTACTGCCTGTGAAGACAGCCTGTGAGAAATTGTGACATGCCTCTGTTTTTGTGTCACTGACTGTGTGGGTTACCTGGAATCTGCAAACACGTTGATGAAGCAATGCTACATAGCACTTTGTTGACAAGACAACAGTCAACAGACACATCTATCAGCAGGATTGTCAGGGGTCGTCATAGTCTTAGCCCATGACATCATCCTTTAAACAGGTAACAAGGACACTGCAGCATACTGTACCTCAAAGGAAACCGTGTTGAGTTGGAGTTGGTTGATGGCATTCTCTGCTGCCGCCACTGTCTTCACCATCTCTGTTTGTTTATCTCGTAGTTCCCTCTMGCAGGAAAAGGGAGAGGAAGACAAAGAGAGGAAAATTCAGTGACTGCACACATAGCCACAGCAGTGTTATCACACTGCAAATATGTCCAATTGTTATGTGACTCTTATCAGCACTTCACAATCCTTTCAAGTTGCACCTGCCACTCGCCATTATACGATCTGTTTATTATGTTATGTAAATAAGTGACAAGAGAAACAGCTTTTAATTTAATCTGTTTTCTTTATTTACATTCAACATCAGAAAACATTCCAAAATGTTTCATTCAAGAGTGTTTACTCATTAGAAGAAAAATAAATGTAAAAAATGATGAAATATACTTTGTGATGATACTGAAGATTATACCATGGGCCTCAGACTCGGAGGCCTAACACAGCTTAATATTACTTACTGTGTTTGACCTCTGAGACGCAGAGGCCTATAGTCTGCCCTGTAGATAATCTTGGAATTCTGCAATGAATAAACTGCAGACAGGGTATAGGCCAGGATCATCCAACAAGCAAACAGGCTGTTCTGGTCTTGCATCTTCTGGTGACCTACTGCATCTTCTAGTGACCTATTGAAAACAGTACAATAATGATATACCAAATTAAGATGTGTGATGTATGCCTTCTGTTTTGATGACAAAACAAAAGTAACCTACACACCTGTGGAAGTTTGTTGCTTTCAGYGTCCAGCCACAACTGACAGGTTGAATACCATGTGCCTTTGTTGTTMTTTTTTTAAGGGATAAGGGGCTGYGCTCTAGATGATTCTAACAGGCAATCAGGGCTGTATGTAAATATATAAACATTTGTATCTCCACACCCACASAGTCGGACTGAGCATTTCAGTGGCTCAAGACGGCTCAGGGAAATAATATATATWTTTTTTTAAATATAGTGATTTATTAGACATAAWGTGATGATTTTAAAATGAAATTAAAAAGACTGCATTGGAGGCAGTTTTTACAAAATTATAAAAAGTTTAATGAAAAAATGTTAATAGCCTTGTTGCTCTATTTGTGCTAGTAGTTATTGTATTGTGTACAGTCTATTCATTACCTATGTTTCTGTCCATTACAGAACCACCACCATTCTACATCCCCATGCATCCTTTCATGTGTGAATAAAGATTCCCTGACCAACAAAACACGTCAAGCCGGGTCTCTCTCTTTCATGGTCGTTCGAGCTGGATTTGTGACTTTTCTGACACCACTAAACTATGGTGGCCCACAGAGACCKCACAGGATACTTGCCACACAGCCCATCTGCGGTCCAATGGAGTAAGGCTCTGGGGTATGCAGTGGACTACCACCATTTGGATTATGCCCCCAACCTGGCGCCTGTGGGAGCCCCACACCTGACGACAGGACTATATGGCCCCTCTCATTTATATGGCCCCACTCCAGATTGCAGGACTCAGACGTCGATCGGCTGTTGCAGGAGTTTAGGGTGCTTCTTCTCCAAACCGTGGAGGCGGGAAGCCATGATGCATTTTCCGCCTGCCGTACTCTTGCAGGAGTTCCTGCTACACTACCACCCTGAATTGTTGGACTTTTCCCCGTCCCTGAGACACAAGTGGGCGGCCTCAATGTTGGGGGAGCTGGTGAAGCCCGCAGAGAGACTTGCAGCCACCCAGGTTCTGCATTGCAGAGCAGCATGCTCTTCCACCCCTCCCAGCTCTAGAGGTGACCCTGCAGTTCTCCTGCCAGCTTGTAGTCCAGTGGTTACCCGTACAGGAGCAAGCTCAGCCAGCACCAGTACCAGCTCCTCTGCCATAGCCCCTGTTGGCAGCACCAAGGCCAGTCCAGCGACCCCCAGGACTACAGACAGTCCAGTCGCCTAGGCTGGATCATRGGCCCCCGGGACTACAGCCAGTCCTTTCGTTCTTGGTGCTCCAGCCAATACTGCAGCCGACGAGAGATATTGCACTCCAGCCGCTGCCGCAACCAYAAACACAGCCTGTCCCTGATCTAGGGGCCATCCAGCAGCACCTGACCTGCCTGCTGCAACCTACGATGACCGGCCACACCACTGTCACCAGCTACTGACAGCAAAGCCCCACCAGACCCAGCCACAGCTCTGGGTCCCATCGGGATGTCCAGGATACCCCTGCCCAGCATGCACCACCTGACCCAGCTCCAGTCCTGGTCAGACCGCCGCTTGACTTTCCGGACGTACCACCACTGAGTTCTGACCCAGCCTTAACCTTGGGTCTACCACCAGGGCCTGCTCCAGACCATCCTTCAGTTACTGCACCTCCACCGTGCCTGGGTGTGTAACTTCTGTGAGGCTGTCTTATAACCGGGATGGTGTCAGTGGGTCACAGATCAGGAAAACACATAGAACAGGTCGCTCTCTTTCACCAATCTTAATAATTCAGTTCAATTGATAATATTTGACCAATTTATCGAAACATTTACTATGCTGCTGCGTCACATGAACAATGTGTTTTCCTCTCTGTTTCTCTACTATCAGATTATGATCTGATTTCTGTTATTTTTTAAAGAAATGAAGCTTCCAGACATTTACAAACATGTATCTACAATTGCTTACAGCCATGAGAAGTATTGTGAGATTTCTAGACAACTTACAGAGGCAATTATTATTGCCATTATCAGACCACTTATGGGCTAAATGCACATTTCAGGTGAGTGTATTTGTGTCAATGCACATTTTCATGAGACTCACTTCTCATCCTTKTAGAAACCTGTGCTGCTGTGCTGTAGGCAGGGTTGGGTAGGTTACTTTGTAGATGTAATCCGTCACAGTTGCTAGTTACCTGTCCAAAATTGTAATCAGTAACATAACTTTTGGATTACCCAAACTCAGTTACGTAATGTGATTACTTTCAGTTACTTTTAGATTACTTTCCCCTTAAGAGGCATTAAAAGAACACAAAAATACATAATACCAATTGAGAGACATCTATTGCAGGACAAATCAATGTTAGAGTTTACATAATTGGCCATTAATGGATGTTGCATTTTACTTTATGGGTTAGTTATGTATGCTTCTTCTAACCAATTGCTTTCTACTATATAATAATATGATTGGGCTATATATTTACAATAAAAAACCCTTGATCTTCAAGAATACGACTTGGAAATATAGATTAGCCAAAATTGTTTTCTTAAATGAAACTATTTTTTTTTACAGTATGAAGCACAATACCACGGAGGAGTTTAGATGGGAACTCCCTCAAACTTTTATTCCATAGGCTGGGATCCGCACTATGCAGCTGTTGCAAGAGCACATTTTTCACTGGCCACATAAACAATGATTGATAGGCAGCTCAACCTTTTTCACAAATTATATTGAGCAATAAAAGCCCCACTCGTGATCTTCTTAAATTAAACTTGTTTTTGAGAGTATGAAGCACAACACCACGGAGGAATTTAGAAGGGAACTCCATCAAACGTTTATTTCCATAGGCTGTCATCCACACTATGCAGCTGTTGCAAAAGCATATATTTTCACTGGTCGCAAAAACAATGATTGATAGGCAGCTTAAGCTTCTTCAATTTAACCATTATTGGATTAAAATACACATATACGTTTGTGAACAGACATCCACAACAACCACACTACGTAAATCGCAAATAGCTACATGAGAGAGCAGCAATGTGATTCACATCAGTGCGTTATGTCGATATCAATAATAAGTTATATCCGTATCGCCTGCAGGCTACACCACTGCTGTCGTCCTTACCTCCAAGCTTTTGGATAATTGTGGGATGCCAACAGCAGTCACATTATTAGAAGACATAGCTTGGACTGTAGCCTACAAAAGCCTATTCCTGCTCTTCTTTTATTATTTGTATTACTTTTTCCGCCATCCATCAAACGCATTTGGTGTGTCATCATAGTGGTCTCTGACTTGTGGTCAGACTTGCTARGGTGGAACAAACTTAAACTTGCATCACTGAACATAATAAATGGCTCTCTATCCACCGGATGTGTACCTCTCCCATCTCCCATTCCTCTCAATTTAAAAAAAAAGCTGTTGCGCACCAACTCCCTGTCTTCCTGAAGGCAAATAATGTATACGAAATGCTTCAGTCTGGTTTTAGACCACATCATAGCACTGAGACTGCACTCGTGAAGGTGGGAAATTACATTGTAATGGCATCAGACCAAGGCTCTGCATCTGTCCTCGTGCTCTTAGACCTTAGTGCTGCTTTGACACCATCGATCACCACATTCTTTTGGAGAGATTAGAAACCCTAATTGGTCTACACCATGGGTTCTTAAGCTTTTTCAGCCTGGGACCCAAATGAGAAATTCTGTGTTTTCCTGGGACCCAAGCTTAGGAAAATATGCAACTYTACGTAAATATCAGTACATGTCATTGCCCTTATGCCTAAATGCAATATAGACAAAAACAAATAACAATGAAATGCCCATAAATAATTGTTTTATTAAAAACACTCTTACATGCCTGTCTAGGTTGGTACTGTTGCTGTTAAAATACAAGAAATTATTTCATTCTGAACTGGAATAAACAGATTGATCACATCACACAGATGTATAACAGAACACACACACAGGCTTTTTGATCCTACAATCCTAAGTAACAGTACAGATAAATTATCAGGCCTACTGTACATATTACTGTAGAAATTATTGTTGATAGAAAGTCTAGGTTGGAACTGTTGCTGTTAAAATARAACACATATTTTTTATTCTGAACTGGAATAAACTGATTGATCACATCACACAGATGTAGACCAGAAAACACACACATACACACAGTCCTAATGAGAGGTGTATGGCTGGTTGAAGTTTTCAACAAGCAGGTCTATTCTGGGCTCAGTTTTTGACAATGCAATAATAAGGTCATGTTCAGCATTGACACTGTTTCTGTACTTGATAACCCTGACTCGCATACAGTATGTGGTGCCAAACTGGATCAGAACATTTACTGCTTTCTCAGTCAGGCAGGAGACCACTTCCTGCAGTAGATGAGCAACCCAGAACTGTGAGTGTTTGCCTCAAAAAGCATCTTGCTTCAATCAGTTTATTCCAGTTCAGAATAAGAATTATTACTTGTATTTTAACAGAAACAGTTCCAACCTAGACTTGTTTTCAACAATAATTTATACAGTAAAATGTACAGTAGGCCTGATAATTTTTCACCTTCATCTGTACTGTTTCCTAGGGTTGCATCAGTAGCTAGCTAGCTTGCTTCGGCTAACGTTAGCTATTAGCTGTGTAACTTTACAAGGCCAGGGGATTGTTTGAAAGAGAATCTCACATCTACTACGAGAGATAGTACTCCCTTATTTCTGCTCATCGTCACCTGTTATAAAGTGACAACAATGCTTTGTTAGTTCACTTACTTTTCCACTTTCGAAGCACTGTTTCCTGAAGCATTCTGCCCTGTTCTGAAATAACTCCCTGGCTTTAACGTTATGTTGTGGATGTTTGGTCAGGACATGCCGTTTTATTCATTTGTTAATTTTGAGAGACTCAGTACTAAGTACTTCCCCACACAATACACATTGTGGGTGCTCCTCGTTATTTCTCAAAGTGTGTATGAAAGAGACAGAAAGTCATCACTGTATTTGCGTTTCATGACGATTGAGCTCAGTCAGAACTTGTGGCTAGCATGAGTCCATTTCATGACCGCGGTGGGTGATGGCGAGTGAGAATGACAAGCCAGTGGCGCATCGTCTGCTGCTGAACAACAGCACTGCAGCGTGCAGAAAAAAGATCTGGTAAACCACGAAGCACACGCGCATCACCCTCTATCTCTCCCACTCCCGCAGCGACCAAATTGAGCATTAATTAAATAATTKTACATTTACGTTGCGACCCATACTTTAAGAAACGCTGGTCTACACGSACAAGTTCTTGCCTGATTTAGATCGTATCTGTTGAAAAGATATAAGTTAGTCTCTGTGGATCGTTTGTCCTCTGACAAATCAATTGTACGTTTCGGCGTTTCTCAAGGTTCCGTTTTTGGACAACTATTGTTTTCACTATATTTTCTGCCTCTTGGTGATGTCATTCAGAAAGACAATGTCAACTTTCACTGCTATGTGGACGACACACAGTTGTACATTTCAATGAAACATGGTGAAGCCCCAAAATTGCCTACCCTGGAAGCCTGTGTTTCAGACATGAGGAAGTGGATGGCGGCAAATGTTTTACTTTTAAACTTGGACAAAACAGATATGATAGTTCTAGGTCCCCAAGAAACAAAGATATCTGCAATTGGATCTGACAATTAATCTTGATGGTTGTACAGTCGTCTTAAATAAAACTGTGAAGGACCTCGGTGTTACTCTGGACCCTGATCTCTCTTTTGATGAACATACCACAAGTATTTCAAGGACAGTTTTTTTCCATCTTCGTAATAAATGCATAAATCAGAAACTTTTTGTCAAAAAATTATGCAGAAAAGCTAATCCATGCTTTGTCACTTCTAGATTAGACTACTGCAATGCTCTACTCTCCGGCTACACAGATAAAGCACTAAATAAACTTCCATTAGTACTAAACACGGCTGCTAGAATCCTGACTAGAACCCCAAAATMTTATCATATTACTCCAGTGCTAGCCTCTCTCCGGTTAAGGCTAGGGCTGATTTCAAGGTTTTACTGCTAACCTACAAAGCATTACATGGGCTTGCTCCTCTGACTTAGTCCTGCCGTACATACCTACACGTACGCTACMGTCACAAGATGCAGGCCTCCTTATTGTCCCTAGAATTTCAAAGCAAACAGCTGGAGGCAGGGCTTTCTCCTATAGAGCTCCATTTTTGTGGAATGATCTGCCTATCCATGTGAGAGACATAGACTCGGTTTCAACCTTTAAGTCATTACTGAAGACTAATCTCTTCAGTAGGTCCTATGATTGAGTGTAGTCTGGCCCAGGGGTGCAAAGGTGAACGGCAAGGAATTGGAGTGACGAACTGCCCTTGCTGTCTCTGCCTGGCCGGCTTCCCTTTCTCCACTGGGATTCTCTGCCTCTGACCCTATTACAGGGGCTGAGTCACTGGCTTACTAGTGCTCTTCCATGTCGTCCCTAGGAGGGTTGTGTCACTTGAGTGGGTTGAGTTACAGACGTSATTTTCCTGTCCAGTTTTGCGCCCCCTCATGTGATGGAAGAGATCTAGCTTGTCCCGGACATGCTGTTTTCGACTCTCTCTCTCTGTTCCGCACCTGCTGTRTCGACCTCTGAATGCTCGGCCATGAAAAGCCAACTGACATTTATTCCTGAGGTACTGACATGTTGCACCCTGTACAACCACTGTGATTATTATTTGTCCCTGCTGGTRGTCTATGAACGTTTGAACATCTTGAAGAACAACCTGGCCTTAAATGGCGTGTACTCTTATAATCTCCACCCAGCACAGCCAGAAGAAGACTGGCCACCCCTCAGAGCCTGGTTCCTCTCTAGGTTTCTTCCTAGGTTCCTGCCTTTCGAGTTTTTCCTAGCCTGCTTCTACATCTGCATTGCTTGCTGTTTGGGGTTTTAGGCTGGGTTTCTGTATAGCACTTTGTGACATCTGCTAATGTAAAAAGGGCTTTATAAATACATTTGATTCAGAAAACAGTGAAAGTAATCCTAGAAGTAATCGTCTATTTTTCAAAAGTATCTAATTTGAGTGCAATATTTTTGCTGCTAATGTACACTTTTTAGAGTGTACATTTTTAGAGTGTTGAAGGCTAGCTGTATTYGGTGCAGATGACTGAACTGCTCACTTTTGTGTCTGTGTCTGCAGGTATACAGACAAGGAGGCATACAAAGGTATGTCAATTGGTATTGGTATGTTATCCTCCTCCCTTACCCAATATTTTAGTTCTCAATGTTTATTGTGATTTTAGTGGCAAAGCAGAATAAAAAAATCMAAATATGAGGTAAACTCCCAGCAGAGCCCCAAGTCAAATGGTTATATCCTCTGGCGTGTTGATGTTAATGTGTTGATGTTCTCCATATCCATAGCCAAAATGATTTTGCAGTGCATGGTGATGAAACAGGTTTCCTGTTATATTCATCAGAGGTGTAGGGAGGGTGAAGACTGTGAATCCAAAAAAATAGTAATTATACAGACGATTAACAAAACTTGCACATTGTGGTTTTTGTGGTGAATGTGAATTTAAAAAACTATTTTGATAATGGTTTTCATACACATACCATGTCCATAATGTAGAGGCCTATGGGGTATAAATTGAAGAGGTAAGGGAGGAGGATGGTAAATGTGATCTGCATAACATACCAATAACAATTGACATACCTTTGTATGTCTCCTCATAAGTATACCTGCAGACACAGGCACAAAAGTGTGCAGTTCATCTGCACGCAATACAGCTAGTCTTCAACATATTCTTATAGCCTACATATTCTAACCTCTTTGTTGATTGATATCCATTGAATTGTGTCCATTTTCTGTTTTAGAAAGATTGGCACAAATATGAAAATATAAATGGTATCATCATAAATATTATCAATTTAGATCATACAAGGGACAAACCTTACCTTAAATTGAGAAGATTTAAAGTGGCTGAGTTAACTTAAGTGCCTCAGTTATATGCCTGCATCTGCTGTCCTTTCAAATCGAAATGTTTCAGTTGGGCAGTTACGTTCCGGCAAGAACCCCCACCAACTAAGGAGGTTCCTCGATGAACCCCCAACTCCTATGGGGTTCTTGGAAAAACCTTTTGTGGGCCATTTACAGTGTCAAAAACCCTAAGGTTCTTCAAAGAACTTTGAGGATCTTAGAAGAACCCTTGTCGAAACCCACATTTTTACAGTTCGTTTTTTTGTAATCCGTTAATCCGTTACTCCCCAACCTTGGCTGTGGATGAGATGTGTGATCATTATGAGCACCCTATTGAAAGGCAACACTTTGAAAACCTCCCAGGCAGCCCAGTGTGTGACTTTCAATATTGCATTTCCACATTCTAGCATGGTGCCAGATCTGATTGTGCTGTCTTGCCAACTACCTATGGTCCTTGTCAAGGATGGAGTTAGCAAAACAGCACAAACAGATCTGGGACCAGGTTACTCAACATCTGCACTTGTGTCTTTCCCTCTCCCTTCCCCTCAGTAGATTCCTGTTCAGGTCTGAACATGCTCTCATTGCTCTGAAAAGACCCAMATCTTGTTCTAAAGACAGGAACAGCAAAGCCACTCGACCTCTTTGGGTTTAAACCATTTGTAGATGATGTGTGGATTAGAATTATGTCAAAGACAGGACCATCGTTCAGTCCAGAATGTCGACACCTTCTCCTGAAAGGAATTCTATTGTCCTACATTGTCTCATAATTTGGCACAGAGACGCATATCTCACGTCACAAAACATTACTTACAGCTATTCATCTGTTGTGTCTTGTTATGTTGCGAGACAACAGTTAGAAGAACCCTTGAAGGGAAACTGAGTCCAAAATCATGTCTCAAATGTTACTGAAATATCTTGTTTTGATGTTCCCTGAGCCAGCATTAAACAGTAACTCAACAAAGTTAATCAGATACATCTATATCAATGGCACAATCTGTTGTAGAATGTTATGGGTCAGCACAGACAGAAGACTCTGCCTCCTGTTCAATCTCACCCTTATTCCATTGAGTTATGTAATTCCTCAAAAGAGGTATTTGCTCAGGATGACACAAGAAGAACATGAGGAATGAGCTGTTGACGAAGAGGAGCTTTCCCTCCTCAGTCATACTTTGAGTTTAGTTCAGAATATGAGCTTATTGCAGCTACATTGCATGTAAATTACCAAGGATTCAGCTAGTAATTGAGTTGTTGCGTGACTATTGTCAAATATTGACTTTTTAGATTTTCATACATTCCTATGTTTACTTAAGGAATGGCATTATTCCAAGTTTTGCAACAACTCACTGTGCAAATAACAGGTGTGAGCTACACTGTAAAGCCCAACGTGCTGTCATTACTCAGAACWTTTGAGGAAATCCATTGCACCTACTATGCATTATCTGAGTACAGTTAATTAAAGTGATTTTGTATTTTTACTCAAACGGATAGAGTTAGTGTTTTGAGTTGAATTTTTGAGTAACGCACCCACTTGCAGGTAGGGTTGCAAAATTCCCAGGTTTTCCAGAAATCCTGGTTGGAKGTTTGCTGGAAAAGGAAGCAGAAAATACTGGAATTTTGCAACCCTACTTCCATGCCTGATGTGGCCTGAGGTATAAACTGGGGTACAATTATGCACTTATAACTAAAAGGTACAAAGGATGACCTTACAGGGTACCACTACAGTGACGACCAACCAGTGCTCCCGCACATTGGCTAACCGGGCTATCTGCATTGTGTCCCGCCACCCACCACCCGCTGTTCATCATATATGCATAGTCACTTTAACCATATCTACATGTGCATACTACCTCAATCAGCCTGACTAACCAGTGTCTGTATGTAGCTTCGCTACTTTTAAAGCCTCGCTACTGTATATAGTCTGTCTTTTTACTGTTGTTTTATTTCTTTACCTACCTATTGTTCACCTAATACCTTTTTTGCACTATTGGTTAGAGCCTGTAAGTAAGCATTTCACTGTAGGGTCTACACCTGTTGTATTCGGCGCAAGTGACAAATACACTTTGATTTGATTTGAAGTGTTTGTACCCCTTTAGGAACAAATCTAAACCTTTTTGTCTGAGAGTGTAATATAATGGCCCGAAACACATGGTTTACAGGCCACATCAGGCCTGCAAGTCACATTATGCTAGCTTGCAAATTCCTATTTGAATCCAGCCTTTGTGGTGAAATTGTCTGATGTGGCATGTAAACCAGGAGTTTCAGGCCGCAGTATTAGGGTAAAACTAGGCCCTCAAAATAAGGCAATATGAAATATGTATCCTATTGACTTAAATATATACATTTTAATGATAATATATATTTGCTTTGGATCTGACTTGGTGAAGGCTATAGGACACAAAAATGTATGAATGCAACAACCATGTCTCTGTCATTAATCAATACAGCCATGGGTGGTAACTTTACAATCCACTCGAAAGGCAAGACAACCTGGGAAATATACAATTAAGGCTTTACACTAAGCAATGTGTTAATTTAACACTGAAAGGTGTAGACCCGTATAGACATTGGAACAGTGTTACATTTAACACTCTCAGTGTTGATTTAACACTGGATAATTTGCTGTGTTGTACCAGCAGGGGTTGAAGCTCTCTCTGTGACAGAATGCACGAAGAATGTCAGTCAATATATTATTTCGGTCAGATTTTCCATTCTGTTTTCTTGATTTGCTSTCTCCTTGTGTTAGCTTGTGTTGTTGCGTGTTGTTTTTGTTTGAGTCCTAAACTGTATATGTTAGTCCAGAGTTTCCAGAATGTACTACTGTACTGTGAAACTTAGACAATAATCACACAGTGATATAGGACAACCTTTATAGGGGAATATCCCTGTAATTGAATTAAAAGTAATCCTGTCTTCATTGCAGTCAATATGAAAAGTCAACTTTATTAAAAAGGCAGTGTGTCCTTACAGTGACTATAGACTGAGACCAAAATGACATAGTTGGACTCCATCCTTCTCCCTGACCTGGCTGACAGAAATGCTAACATAACCCCCACTGTTAAGACCTACAACCAGTCAGACACTACTATATATAGCCTAGCTTTTGTCAAATGTGTGAAGGCTCTAGTTGATACAAGTTCATTATTACTTTAAATAAGAGCAGCTGCCTTTGATGCAAGCCAAATTCATTATGGCATAAGACTTGGGTAAGATAATGTGGACTGATGAAGGACATCTTCTTTATATACCATGGACAAATTATGAAGTTTGCCATATTATCATTAAGGATACTAATACAAGCTCAGTGCAGGCTACCAGGACAATAGCCAATGTATTACTACACGTGCTCATGCTGGTGAAATGTTCCTGGATGTTTTAGACTTCCACACCTGTTGTAAGGCTTTGGATGAGTTTGTGAACAAAACATCCTGTTTAGAGAGAAGTGATTTTTTATTCCACTCTAAACTGAGAATAAGAGAGAGGGTGAAAGTATGCATGCAGAAGAGAAAGTGCAATACCTCTATGGTTCTGCGCGCCTCTAACACAGGAACAGTGTTATGTCCCCTGTGGTCTTCTGTCACACAGTCCTGACAGACACACACAGCATCAGAACAGCAGAACAGCTCCAGGGGCCATTTGTGAATTTCACAGGTCCGTCTCTCGATGTCCCTCAGCGGCTCCACCAGACGGTGGTTCTGGAACTTGGGGTTCTCCAGGTGGGGCCTGAGGTGGGCCTCGCAGTAGGACACAAGGCAGGTGTGGCACGACTTTAGGGCCATGCACGGGCTCGTCTCCATACATGAGTCACACACAACATCATCGAGTCCCAACAGCTCTACTTTCACCTCTTCCTTGACCTCTTCTTCGTTTGCCTTCTCTTCTTCCTTTGCGTTCCCTTCTTTTGATTTCTCTTCCTTTGATTTCTTGTTCACCCCATCGTCGTTCACTTCTTCTGCAGGCTGTGGAGGGTCACTCTCTTTCTCTTTCCTTTTCTCTTCCTCTGTTTTTTTAGGGTCCTCTGCTTCCTTCAGGTTTTCCTGTATCATTGTTTCCTCTGCGGTCTTTGAATCCTGGGCTTCTATGTCCTTTTCATATTTTTCTTTGGTTTTGATCACCGGTGGAGACTCGGCCACCATTCCATTCAACGTTCCATTCTGTTCCACAGGTGCAGTTTCAGGCTTGCCAGAGCTCTGTAGACACTGAGGACAGCCTTTACCTTTCTTCCCCAAGCAAGAGGCACAGACTGAGTGGCCACAGGTAGCGGGCTTATCCTTATTGAGAGCACTGGAACACACAGTGCAGCAGAGTTTCTGGTCTGGTTTGGATTTTGACTCGTTTTCTGTGTCTGCCATGTCTCTCTCTACAGTAGTTTCCTCAGCTCTCTTACTCTCTCTGAGACGAACTTCCTCAGCCGCTTCTGTTCCGTTCTGCATCTGCCTCTGGCTAACCCGAGTTAGTTTCTTCCTGGATCCCTCTGAAGTCTCTCAAGCCACACCTCAACTATGTGAATTCTATAGTAAGTAGGGTAGTATTCTATAGTAAACTGATGTATTTTTTTCATGTGGGAGCCCTCCCCTTTTACTTCCTTGTGTGTCAGATCACAGAGAAAAAGAAGCAACATGGGTGGACCTCATGTTACAGATTGTACACAGAGGTGTAGTACTGCTCTCGTCTGTGTGTAATTATTTTAATGCTGGAGTTGATCATGACTTGATAATTGACGATAACATTATCAGATGATTATACAAAGGTGTCTATCAATCCTTTAATTATTCATTCATTCCCCATATTTTCTGATAAGAAAAACTAGGGTATCCTAGAAGAGGAATAGGCTTGTCCTTCATATTTTCAAGCGGTTGGTCAATTTCAAAATTCCGAAATGCAGGGAAGTTCAATTCAAAGGCAAGTATTGATTGAATCTTTGAGATTTAATAGAGGCCAGGGCCCGTATCCACAAAGCATCTCAGAGTAAAAAAATTGGTCATAAGTGCTGAGAATAGAGACATTTTACTCCTACTCTTATGTGCAAAAAATAAAAGCTATGCACGAAGCCTCTTCAGTCATAAGAGTCACACCTAGTCGACAGATATTATGGAGACCTCAAGGCCTGTCCTAAGCAGTTACCAGCAGGTGTCTTGATAATAGAAAACGGCAGTGAGTCAGTGGTTCATTGACAGGCAATTGGTTTGGAGTTGTTGAAAGAATGTTTTGATATTTCTACATTATCAACCAATAAATTATAGACCTATATGTGATAAAATATTTTGCGCTTTTGACAATGATTTCACATTAGGCCAAATTCACATGATATGCCTAAATACTTATAACAACTAGGCAAATAAATCATTTTATTTAGATTATTTAATTAACCTACATCATGTTATTTCAAGTTATCCCTTCTGAGCGCAAAATCATGTTGTTCAAAAATATGCCTAAGCTTATAAATTAGGCAATTGAAAGCATCTACGGCCTATGTTAGCAAGTGACTTGATGCCTACTGTGCCAAAGATATTTAAAGTTGTTGAACGGGAATGACGAGCGTGTTTATACAATGGTAATATTATCAAAATTCAGCTTTTAACAACCATCATAGGGGAGAGTGGTGTAAGTTGAGCCATTCAGCATCACTCCGTCAAGGGACATATAGTGTTCTTTCTGACAAAGATATCTACATATATTTCCAGATGTTGTGTATCCCTGGAAATGTATCAGCATTCATGTAAACATTACAGTTTTTAAAATATAGCTTGTCCAAAAAAAGTGGTCTCTTGGCACAACTTACCCCATGTATGGGGTAAGTTGAGCTGCTGGACAGGCTAAGTTAACCCGCCTACAAATTTCTGTACTGAATTAAATATTATACTACCTTTTTAAAACCATGTCTATCTTTATTTCCATAACACAATCACAATCGCTTTTTTCTGTTTTAATCATTTTAAACATATTTTAACACAGACTTACAGTAACACCTAACAAAAACGTTGTACTTTTTTAAACACATTAAACATAGGCCAGGCCCTGTTGTTACCTCATATCCCAGCGATAATGCCTTGCATTGCACTTGGGAAGAAAACAATTTGCTCAACTTGCCATTGGCTCAACCATTGGCTCAACTTACCCCAAGGCAAACTCTTTTTTCTGCAACAAGGATGTACTTTCATGCTAGGTCTAGGACCTCATACTGCAGCCAGCTGATGTATAGAGAAATCTTTAAAATAATTTACTTTGGTTTTGATAAAAGCATCATGAAACAATAAATGATTTTGACATTGTCAAAATCCTTTTTTTCTGAGAACAGAAGTGAACATTTCAACCTGTTCTTGGAATAGTACTTTTTTGTTTTACTGTGTTTCCCTGAAATTTTTCCTGGGAGATTTTATTAACGCTCTGAGAATGGAAATTATAGGTTATTTGAAGGTAATTAAATAACATTCTAAGAACAATATCTAAATGTGAARGTTTGATAGTTATTATTGAATGTTTTCTTAACACTCTAAGAACAAAATGTGAAGGTTATTTAGAGGTTTTTGAATAACTTCTTGAAAAAGTTTCAAAAAGAATGTTGAAAACACTGCTAGCTTATTTTGGGTTAACTTTTTGAACGACAAGCACAGATTTAAAAAATATATATATTTCACCAGATACAGCAGGACACATGGAAATTCATAAAATTCATTTGCTTAGGCATTAATCATGCAAACATTTATTTCTATATTATTGTGATACAGCATCAGTGAGATTTAAACCTATGATGCTCTGTTCCCCAGAATGAATCCACTGCACCACCAGGATGGAGCAAAAATGTCATGTTTTTTGTTACGCATACAAAACTGTTCAATTTAATCTATTTAAACAGACCCCATTTTACATGTAGCATCACTACGTCAAGAGAAATGTAGTATCCTTTCTAACAAAGATATCTACATACAGTTGAAGTCGGAAGTTTACATACACATTTACATTCACATTTAAGTCATTTAGGAGACGCTCTTATCCAGAGCGACTTACAAATTGGAAAGTTCATACATATTCATCCTGGTCCCCCCGTGGGGAATGAACCCACAACCCTGGCGTTGCAAGRYCCATGCTCTACCAACTGAGCCACACGGGATACACCTTAGCCAAATACATTTAAATTCAGTTTTTCACAATTCTTGACATATAATCCTTGTAAAAATTCCCTGTCTTAGGTCAGTTAGGATCACCACTTTATTTTAAGAATGTGAAATATCAGAATAATAGTAGAGAGAATGATTTATCTTTTGATTTTATTTCCTTCATCACATTCTCAGTGGGTCATAAGTTTACATAAACTCAATTAGTATTTGGTAGCATTGCCTTTAAATTGTTTAACTTGGGTCAAATGTTTCTGGTAGCCTTCCACAAGCTTCCCACAATAAGTTGGGTGAATTTTGGCCCATTCCTCCTGACAGACCTGGTGTAACTGAGTCAGGTTTGTAGTTCTGCCCACAAATGTTCTATAGGATTGAGGTCAGGGCTTTGTGATGGCCACTCCAATACCTTGACTTTGTTATCATTAAGCCATTTTGCCACAATTTTGGAAGTATGATTGGGGTCATTGTCCATTTGGAAGACCCATTTGCGACCAAGCTTAAACTTCCTGACTGATGTCTTGATATGTTGCTTCAATATATCCACATAATTTTCTTTCCTCATGATGCCATCTATTTTGTGAAGTGCACCAGTCCCTTCTGCAGCAAAGCACCCCCACAACATGATGCTGCCACCCCCGTGCTTCACGGTTGGGATGGTGTTCTTCGGCTTGCAAGCCTCCCCCTTTTTCCTCCAAACATAACGATGGTCATTATGGCCAAACAGTTCTATTTTTGCTTCATCAGACCAGAGGACATTTCTCCAAAAAGTACGATCTTTGTCCCCATGTGCAGTTGCAAACCGTAGTCTGGCTTTTTTATGGCGGTTTTGGAGCAGTGGCTTTTTCCTTGCTGAGCGGCCTAACAGGTTATGTTAGCATCTTCACAAGGTCCTTCACAAGGTTGTTCTGGGATTGATTTGCACTTTTCGCACCAAAGTACGTTCATCACAGAACGCGTCTCCTTCCTGAGCGGTATGACGGCTGTGTGGTCCCATGGTGTTTATACTTGCATTCTATTGTTRGTACAGATAAACGTGGTACCTTCAGGCATTTGGAAATTGCTCCCAAGGATGAACCTGAATTGTGGAGGTCTACATTTATCTTTCTGAGGTCTTGGCTGATTTCTTTTGATTTTCCCATGACGTCAAGCAAAGATGCAATGAGTTTGAAGGTAGGCCTTGAAATACATCCACAGGTACACCTCCAATTGACTCAAATGATGTCAATTAGCCTATCAGAAGCTTCTAAAGCCACAACATAATTTTCTGGAATTTTCCAAGCTGTTTAAAGGCACTGTCAACTTAGTGTATGTAAACTTCTGACCCACTGGAATTGTGATACAGTGAATTATAAGTGAAATAATCTGTCTGTAAACAATTGTTGGAAAAATGACTTGTGTCATGCACAAAGTAGATGTCCTAACCGACTTGCCAAAACTATAGTTTGTTAACAAGAAATTTGTGGAGTGGTTGAAAAACGAGTTTTAATGACTCCAACCTAAGTGTATGTAAACTTCCGACTTCAACTGTATACTGTATTTCCAGATGTTGTGAATCCCTGGAACTAATCAGAATTCATGTACAGTACATTCAGAAAGTTTTCAGAGATCTTGACCTTTTCCACATTTTGTAACTTTACAGCCTTATTCTAAAATATTAAAGTGTTTTTTTCTTCACCAATCTACCCCATACCCCATAAAAACAAAGCAAAACCATTTATTTTATTTTATTGCCAATGTATAATTTAAAAACCCCTGGAAATATTACATTTACATAAGTATTCAGACCTTTTACTCAGTACTTTGTTGAAGCATCTTTGGCAGCGATTACAGCCTTGTCCTCTTGGGTATGACACTACAAGCTTGACATACCTGTATTTGGGGAGTTTCTCCTATTCTTCTCTGCAGATCTTCTCAAGCTCTGTGAGGTTGGATGGAGAGCATCACTGTACAGCTATTTTCAGGTCTCTCCAGAGATGTTTGGTCAGGTTCAAGTCCGGGCTCTAGCTGGACCACTCAAGGACATTCAGAGACTTAACCCGAAGCCATTCCTGCGTTGTCTTGGTTGTGTGCTTGTCCTGTTGGAAGATGAACCTTCGCCCCAGTCTGAGGTCCTGAGCGCTTTGGAGCAGGTTTTCATCAAGGACCTCTCCGTAATTTGCTCTGTTCATCTTTCCTTCGATCCTGACTAGTCTCCCAGTCCCTGCCGCTGAAAAACATATCCACAGCATGATGCTGCCACCACCGTGCTTCACCGTAGGGATGGTGCCAGGTTTCCTCCAGACGTGACATTTGGCATTCATCCCAAAGTGTTCAATCTTGATTTTATCAGACCAGAGAATCTTGTTTCTCGTGATCAGAGACTTTAGGTGCCTTTTGGCAAACTCCAAGAGGGCTGTCATGTGCCTTTTACTGAGGAGTGGCTTCCGTCTGACCACTTTACCATGAAGGCCTGATTGGTGGAGTGCTGCAGAGATGGTTGCCCTTCTGGAAGGTTCTCCCATCTCCACAGAAGAACTCTGGAGCTCTGTCACCTCCTTGACCAATGCCCTTTTCCCTCAATTAATCCGTTTGGCCGGGCAGCCAGCACTAGGAAGAGTCTTGGTGGTTCCAAACTTCTTCCATTTAAGAATGATGGAGGCTACTGTATTCCTCGGAACCTTCAATGCTGCAGACATTTTTTGGTACCCTTCCCCAAATCTGTGCCTCGACACAATGTCTCAGAGCTCTACGGACAATTCCTTCGACCTCATGGCTTGGTTTTAGCTCTGACATGCACTGTCAACTGTGGGACCTTATATAGACAGGTGTGTACCTTTCCAAATCATGTCCAATTAATTGAATGTACCACAGGTGGACTCTAATCAAGTTGTAGAAACATCTCAAGGATGAGCAATGGCAACATGATGCACCTGAGCTCAATTTCGAGTCTCATAGCAAAGGGTCTGAATACTTATGTAAATAAGGGATTTCTGTTTTTTACTTTTAATACATTTGCAAACATTTCTAAAAACCTGTTTTACTTTGTCATTATGGGGTATTGTGTGTAGATTGATGAGGGATATTTCTATTTCATCCATTTTAGAATAAAAAAAATGGAAAAAGTCAAGGGGTATGAATGCTTCCGAATGCACTGTTAACATAGCAGTTTTGAAAACATAGCTTGTCCATAGAAAGTGGTCCCTTGGAACAATTTACACTGGGTGTGGGGTAAGTTGCGCATAGGGACAGGGTAAGTTGAGCAGACTTGGGGTAAGTGGGTGATGGTGCTGGTAGGTCAAAGTTTAATTCATGGAATGTGGGTGTGGTATATTGTATCTCTTAAAGTTATGCCTACATTCAGATCGCTCTCTTCAAATCATTTACCCTTCCATTTCTTGACTACCTGTCTGGGACAGGGATGATGTTTTGATGTGCCAATTCGTAGGCAAGTTCCTAGCATTCAAGGCTATTAAGCCTATGAAACTGGTCTTGATATAGATTCTTGATATATTTAACAAGCTCAGACTATGACTCCAGCCACCCTAGTTATAGACTGTTCTCTCTGCTACCGCACGGCAAGCGGTACTGGAGCACCAAGTCTAGGTCAAAAAGGATTCTTAACAGCTTCTACCCATAAACCATAAGACTCCTGAACAGCTAATCAAATGGCTATGGATTATTTGCATTTCCCCCTCCCACCCCCATTTTTACGCTGCTGCTACTCTCTGTTTATTATCCATGTATAGTCACTTTACCTCTACCTGCACATATTACCTGTAACGGGCTTCCTCCTCCTCTTCATACGAAGAGGAGGAGTAGTGATTCGACCAAACTGCAGCGGGTTGTGAATACATAATGATTTAATAAACAAAACTGAAGAACACGACGAACACTAGAATAATTACAAAACAAATAAACGAATGTAGACAGACCTGGACCCGAACTTACATACAACGTGAAGAACGCATGAACCAGGAAACAGACTACATAAAACGAACGAACAAACAAAAACCGGAACAGTCCCCTTGTCGGGTAACTACAGACACTGACACAGGAGACAATCAACACACAAACAGTGAGAACAACCTACCTTAATATGACTCTCAATCAGAGGAACGTCAACACCTGCCTCTAATTGAGAGCCATACCCGGCAACCCAAAACCAACATAGAAACAGAAAACATAGACTGCCCACCCAAAACTCACGCCCCTGACCATCAAACACATACAAAACAACAGAAAACAGGTCAGGAACGTGAACAACCCCCCCTCAAGGTGCGAACTCCGGCGCACCCCTAAAACTCAAGGGGAGGGTCTGGGTGGGCATCTGTCCGCGGTGGCGGCTCCGGCGGTGGACGAGGACACCACTCCACATTGTCTTTTGTCCCCCTCCTTAGCGTCCTTTGAGTGGCGACCCTGCCCCCCGACCATGGTCCAGGAACCTTCACTAAGGCCCCTCCTACATAGAGGAGACAGCTCAGGACAGAGAGGTAGCTCAGGACAGAGGTAGGTAGCTCAGGACAGAGAGGTAGCTCAGGACAGAGAGGTAGCTCGGACAGAGAGGTAGCTCGGACAGAGAGGTGCTCGGACAGAGAGGTAGCTCGGACAGAGGGATAGCTTAGGACAGAGGGACAACTCTGTACTAATGGCAGCTCCGGACTGGGTGGCAGCTCCGGACTGGGGTGGCAGCTCCGGACTGGGTGGCAGCTCCGGACTGAGTGGCAGCTCAATGACTGAGTGGCAGCTCATGAGCTGTAGGGCAGCTCATGACTGTAGGGCAGCTCATGACTGTAGGTGCAGCTCATGACTGTAGGGCAGTCTCATGACTGTAGGGCAGCTCATGACTGTAGGGCAGCTCATGACTGTAGGGCAGCTCCATGACTGTAGGGCAGCTCCTGACCTGGCTGGCGGCTCTGGCGGCGCTCCTGACTGGCTGGCGGCTCTGGCGGTCTGACTGGCTGGCGGCTCTGGCGGCTCCTGACTGGCTGGCGGCTCTGGCGGCTCCTGACTGGCTGGCGGCTCTGGCGGCTTCCTGACTGACGGACGGCTCTGGCGGCTCCTGACTGACGGACGGCTCTAGCGGCTCCTGACAGACGGGCTGGCTCTGCGGCTCCTGACTGACGGCGGCTCTAGCGGCTCCTGACAGAGGCGGCTCAGAAGGCGCTGGGCGACGGAGGCTCAGAAGGGCTGGCAGACGGATGGCTCAGAAGGCGCTGGGCAGACGATGGCTCAGGAGGCGCTGGCTAAGACGGATGGCTCAGACGGCGCTGGCAGACGGATGGCCAGACGGCGCTGGCAGACGGATGGCTCAGACGCGGCTGGGCAGACGGATGGCTCAGACGGCGCTGGGCAGACGGATGCTCAGACGGCGCTGGGCAGACGGATGGCTAGACGGCGCTGGGCAGACGGATGGCTCAGACGGCGCTGGGCAGACGGATGGCTCAGACGGCGCTGGGCAGACGGATGGCTCAAGACGGCGCTGGGCAGACGGATGGGCTCAGACGGCGCTGGGCAGACGGATGGCTCAGACGGCGCTGGGCAGACGGATGGCTCAGACGGCGCTGGGCAGACGGATGGCTGCAGACGGCGCTGGGCGACGGATGGCTCAGACGGCGCTGGGGCAAGACGGATGGCTCAGACGGCGCTGGGCAGACGGATGGCTCAGGACGGCGCTGGGCAAGACGGATGGCTCAGACGGCGCTGGGCAGACAGATGGCTCAGACGGCGCTGGCAGACAGATGGCTCAGACGGCGCTGGCAGACAGATGGCTCAGACGCGCTGGGCAGACAGATGGCTCAGACGGCGCTGGCAGACAGAATGGCTCAGACGGCGCTGGGCAGACAGATGGCTCAGACGGCGCTGGGGCAGACAGATGGCTCAGACGGCGCTGGCGCAGACACGGCAGTGCAGAAGGCGTTGGGTAGACAGATGGCTCAGACAGCGCTGGGCAGACAGATGGCTCAGACGGCGCTGGGCAGACAGATGGCTCAGATGGCGCTGGGCAGACAGATGGCTCAGACGGCGCTGGGCAGACAGATGGCTCGACGGCGCTGGGCAGACAGATGGCTCAGACGGCGCTGGGCAGAAGATGGCTCAAGACGGCGCTGGGCAGACAGATGGCTCAGACGGCGCTGGCAGACAGATGGCTCAGACGGCGCTGGGCAGACAGATGGCTTCAGAGCGGCTGGCAGACGTGCTCAGACGGCGCTGGGCAGACAGATGGCTCAGACGGGCTGGGCAGACAGATGGCTCAGACGGCGCTGGGCAGACAGATGGCTCAGACGGCGCTGGGCAGACAGATGGCTCAGACAGCGCTGGGCAGACAGATGGCTCAGACAGCGTGGGCAGACAGATGGCTCAGACGCGCTGGGCAGACAGATGGCTCAGACGCGCTGGGCAGACAGATGGTTCAGACGGCGCTGGGCAGACAGTGGCTCAGACGGCGCTGGGCAAAGATGGCTCAGACGGCGCTGGGAGACAGCAGTGCAGAAGGCGTTGGGTAGAAGGCCGACTCTGCCCTGCTGAGGCGCACAGTAGGCCTGGTGCGTGGTGCCGGAACTGGAGGTACCGGGATGACGGCACGCACTTCAAGGCTAGTGCGGGGAGCAGGGACAGGGCACACTGACCTCTCGAAGCGCACTATAGGCCTGGTGCGTGGTACCGGAACTGGAGGTACCGGGCTGAGGGCACGCACCTCAGGGCGAGTGCGGGGAGAAGGAACAGTGCGTAACAGGGCTCTGGAGACGCACAGGTGGCTTAGTGCGTGGTGCCGGAACTGGAGGCACTGGGCTGGAGACACGCACCATAGGGAGAGTGCGTGAAGGAGGAACAGGGCTCTGGAAACGCACCGGAAACCTGGTGCGTGGTGTAGGCACTGGTGGTACTGGGCTGGGTCGGGGAGGTAGCGCCGGAAATACCGGACCGTGTAGGCGTACTGGCTCCCTTGAGCACTGAACCTGCCCAACTTACCTGGTTGTATGCTCCCCGTCGCCTGACCAGTGCGGGGAGGTGGAATAACCCGCACCGGGCTATGTAGGCGAACCGGGGACACCATGCGTAAGGCTGGTGCCATGTAAGCGGCCCAAGGAGACGTACTGGTGGCCAGATATGTAGAGCCGGCTTCATGGCACTTGGCTCAATGCTCAATCTAGCCCTACCAGTACGGGAGGTGGAAATAACCGCCACCGGGCTATGCACACGTACAGGAGACACCATGCGCTCTACTGCGTAACACGGTGTCTGCCCGTACTCCCGCTCTCCACGGTTATACCTGGGAAGTGGGCGCAGGTCTCCTACCTGCCTAGACCCACTACCTCTTAGCCCCCCCAAGAAATTTTTGGGTTGTACTTGCGGGCTTTTCGGGGCTTCCGTGCTAGACGCGTCCCTCGTAACGCAGGTTTCCTCTCTCCGGGTTTCCTCCGCTCTCCGAGCTGCCTCCAGCTGTTCCATTGGGCGGCGATTCACCTCAACTTTAGCCCATGGTCCTGTTCCTTCCATGATTTTCCTCCCAAGACCATAAATCCTGCTTCGGTGCGCTGTCCGTTAACCCGTTGCTTGATCTGGGTTTGGTGGTGATTCTGTAACGGGCTTCCTCCTCCTCTTCATACGAAGAGGAGGAGTAGTGATTCGACCAAACTGCAGGGGTTTGTGAATACATAATGATTTAAAACTGAAGAAACACGACGAACACTAGAATAATTACAAAACAAATAAAACGAATGTAGACAGACCTGGACCCGAACTTACATACAACGTGAAGAACGCATGAAACCAGGAAACAGACTACATAAAACGAACGAACAAACAAAAACCGGAACAGTCCCGTGTGGCGTAACATACAGACACTGACACAGGAGACAATCACCCACAAACAAACAGTGAGAACAACCTACCTTAATATGACTCTCAATCAGAGGAAACGTCAAACACCTGCCTCTAATTGAGAGCCATACCCGGCAACCCAAAACCAACATAGAAACAGAAAACATAGACTGCCCACCCAAAACTCACGCCCTGACCATCAAACACATACAAAACAACAGAAAACAGGTCAGGAACGTGACATTACCTCAATTACCTCGACTAACCTGTGCCCCCGCACATTGACTCTGTACCGGTACCCCCTGTATATAGCCTCGGTACTGTTATTTTATTGTTGCTTCTTAATTATTTTTTATTTTTTATTTCATTTATAATTTTTTACTTCAGTTTATTTTAGTAAATACTTTCTTAACACTTGTTTTTCTTGGGCTTGTAAGTAAGCATTTCACTGTAAGGTCTACACCTGTTGTATTCGGCATTTGATGTCATCAGATAAGAACTTGTGTGCCTCTGCTACTCTATCATTTCCTCTCTTTAGCACAGGTACCCCAGCTAGCATGTGTTTCTTATAGCTTGGTGAGAGCATGGTTGTCCTATGGTTATTTTGCATACAACCTTCCCACAACATTCTGGGAATGGTACAAGATACCAAGCTAGCACATAACATTCTGAGAACCATATGTTTCTTAGGTGGGAATTTCAGTACGTAAGTATAATGTTTTCTACAGGATTTCTCATGGTTCTATATAAAGTCATGTTCTCAGAACATTAAGACAACTTTCCATGAAAACCACAAGAAAACATTACTAATGTTCTAAGAATGTGATTTAAAAACATATACATTCCATTCTCAGTGTCAACAAAACTCTGTCAATCCTCTATCTTGTGTGTTCAGGTATGTTGGCCATGCCTACTAATTGGCCACACCTGATCTTAATGAGTGCTTGTTTCCTTTGAAATGGGGTCTGTTTGAAGAGACTGAAAGCAACTGCTTTGTATGATGGCGCAGTGGACTAATTCCATGGATAGAAAACAGAAGATCATACGTAGGATCAAATCTCACCAATGCTGTGCCACAATAAAATAAAGAAATGTATTTGCATGATTAATGTCTAAGCAAATTCATTTCCATGTGTCCTATCTGTGCTTGAATTTTTAATCTACGCTAGCAGTGTTTTTTAAAGTCCTATTGAAACATGTACTAGGAAACGCTATTTAATTTCCTTCAAACAACCTATAATTTTCAGGGAACCATAGTAAAACATTCTCAGAACCTACCTGCAACCTACAAAGGAACGTTCCCAGAACAGGCTACATTTTCACTTCTGATCTCAGAACGTTTAAAAAACATTTTAGTTTTACTGGTCAGGAAACTTATGGCTTCATTACCAGATCAATGGGAAACCAAAAATGTATTCTTCCCACAACTTCCAATGAARCAAATATGCTAGCTGGGACATGTACATTGACAAAAAAGAAAACAAACCTCTTCAGTGTCATTCAGTCATTTTTTTTATCCCTTACTGCTTCTCGAATGTACTTCTACATTTGTATACACGCTGCATGATGATGTCTGCTCTGTAACAAGAAAAATGCATTATTTTTAGTTCATATGCATGACACATTGCAGAAATACTATGCATATTATGCATTAAACTGACAAAATAACATCATTTGTATGGTGGCCATTGGCTCAACTTACCCCATGGCCATTGGCTCAACTTACTCCAAGGCGAACATTTTGACTATATTAGCCCACACAGCTACAAGGATGCACTTTCATACTAGGTTTAGGACCTCATATTGTAGCTTATAGAGACCCCAACGGATATATAAAACAATCTACTTTGGTTTAGATACACGCATAATAAAACCTACAACACAATACATTAATCTGACTTTGTGAAAATCTGTTTTTTGGACTTAACTTGCATACCAGACTGACTCCATGAAATGATGACCTCTTCCTAAATATTTGGTCACATGATTAATTTTGTGTTTCCTAGAAACAACTAACCATTGTGTCAATATACCCCACTATTCCCTACCGGTATTTAGCATTTRTAATCTAAACCCCATGTGGTATTTACTTGCAATAAAAACTGGTCTTTTATGTAGCAACTACAATGTCTCAGCTGGTAGGCTAGATCTTGTTTTGCCATGTAATTTCTTTAAAAGTAAACATGGCACACTTGAATYGACATTATTACATTATTTATTTCATATAGAATCTAATTAGTGCAAACAATGATGTGCTTTCGAATTAAAGACACTGCAAAATAAACGGCACTCACATAACTCAACAACAACAACATCTGTCTATGGTAAAAAGAGGTCAATTCAGAGGTCTTGACTAATCTCCTTATAGTCAGTTGAAGCAGCATTTAGGTTACGTCCTAAATGGCAACCTATTCCCTATATCGTGCACTACTTTTGACCAGAGCCTTATTGGCTATAGAGTGGTGAATAGGGTGCCATTTGTGACGCAATCTCAGTCATTTCGTTTATTCAAGTCACAGCTCTTGGCAGAGTAATCATCAAACACAAACTGTCTATAATTCCATGAAGTTCGAAAGAAATCTGTGTACAATTAATTCCATTCCCCACCCCCAAGAACCCCCCAAAGCACCAACAACCAAGAGAATGAACTAAAGAGAAAAAAGAAAAAGACAGAAGAAAACAGCAAACAACAATGCAAAAAAAGAATTAAACAAAATCATTTAAAACAAACTACATCAAGGACAACTAAAATCATAACAGCAATGCCAACTGTATATGTTTGTGRGCATGGCACTATTACATGTATGTGTGTGTTCTTGTATGTGTTTATTTGAATGAGAGTGTGTGTATATGCATGTGTACAAACACCTGCACGGCATCAGCCTCAGGCTGCCCCTCAGTGTCATTCAAAGTTCTTCATGCGGAAGAATTACCTGACACATAAAAAGGTCACGACAGGGTTTATAGAAACAGGAAATGTCCATACAATTTCATAAATGTCAACAGACAGTTAGTTTTGTTCGACATGGTGGAATCTTTTTGTGTCTGTAAAATTAATTATGCTAGAAATGGCAATGGAAACACCTTTATGCAGAAAATATTGATATAATAACCATCATATCGAAGTAAACTTGGAGTCACGCGATATGGGCCTACCACCACGTAGTGGAAAAGCATTAAKAGTTTATAGGCAGATAAAATAAGTAATGATGAACTTCACATGGTGGTTAAGTGCACGGTGATCATGTAAATGTCCAATTGGCTAAATATCGAGGGAAGGCTATTATTTGAATGCTCGTGACATGATGATCGGTTCTTGGCTGCCAATTATTAAATTAAATTACATTCTATCCATATCTCATCACAGAACCCCCTATCCAGTTTATCAGTGAAGTCTTGTCTAGAGAGTATGTGCCAAAATCAGATTGTGCAAGAGTTTTTGTAACAAAACCATCGGTAGAGTTGAAATTGCGATGGAAACTCATTTGACTTGTGTTTTTTATTTGGTACATGGGAACTTAACCACAAAAGTAATTTTCATGTGCACTATCTAATCACTCACATACTTTTTTATCCGCAACTAGTCTGTTTGACGGAAACACACCTCTGGTGGTAAACCTAGTTTATGTTATGTTTTATTGCTATGTTAGATCATAAACTGGCCTGTATTATAGTGTGAAGAGCTGGTCCCGTGAAGGTAGAGTTGGTAGAGCATGGCGCTTGCAACGGGTTCGATTCCCACGGGGCACCAGTATGAAACTATGCACTCACTACTGTAAGTCGCTCTGTGCGTTGAGACTGGTGCTTTGCCTGTAATATTTAATGAAGCTGCCAGTTGAGGACTTGTGAGGCTTCTGTTTCTCAAACTAGACACTCTAATGTACTTGTACTCTTGCTTAGTTGTGCACCAGGGCCTCCCACACCTCTTTTTATTCTGGTTAGAGACAGTTTGCGCTGTTCTGGGAAGGGAGTAGTACACACATTGTACGAGATCTTCAGTTTCTTGGCAATTCCTCGCATGGAATAGCCTTCATTTCTCAGAACAAGAATAGACTGACGAGTTTCAGAAGGAAGGTCTTTGTTTCTGGCCATTTTGAACCTGTAATAAAACCCACAAATTGGATTAGCTAACACAACGTGCCATTGGAACACAGGAGTGATGGTTGCTGATAATGGGCCTCTGTACGCCTACGTAGATATTCCATTAAAAAAATCTGCCATTTCCAGCTTCAATAGTCATTTACAACATTAACAATGTCTACACTGTATTTCTGATCAATTTGATGTTATTTTAATGGACATAAAATGTGCTTTTCTTTCAAAAACAAGAACATTTCTAAGTAACCCCAAACTTTTGAATGGTAGTGTATGTATCCCATAAAGTGCCTTATTATTGTTCCCAATGGGCACAGACATCAATTAGTCTATTCCACTTTGGTTCAACATAATTTCATTAAAATGACGTGTAAACAACATTGATTCAACCGGTATGTGCCCAGTGGGTTTTTGTAGAGGTCTGTAATTTTTATCATAGGTACACTTCAACTGTGAGAGACGGAATCTAAAACAAAAATCCAGAAAATCACATTGTATGATTTTTAAGTAATAAAATTGCATTTATTTTTGTTTTAGATTCCGTCTCTCACAGTTGAAGTGTACCTATGATAAAAATTACAGACCTCTACATGCTTTGTAAGTAGGAAAACCTGCAAAATCGGCAGTGTATCAAATACTTGTTCTCCCCACTGTATATTGCTATGTTAATGTCAGTTAGTTGGAGTTTGTGCACTTAAAGAATGATCCTCCTAGATACAGTAGGACAGTGGTAGCAGTCTCTTAATTCAGTGACTACACACAGCAGCATGGGTTAGTAGATGGTATATTCCCTGTTTCCTGTCCTCTGCCTCATCCTCCACCTCTCTGCTCCATTACTGCACCCCCACCAGCTCTGTGATGGGAGGGGCGAAAACCATGAGCTCCTGGTACTTGTGAAAGAAGAGCTGCAGACGGGAGAGGTAGCTATCCTCRTGGTATGGGAGCTCCTTCTCCTTCAGATACTGGGACACGATGGGCTTTACCTGAGAMGAGAGGAGGTAGGAAAGGAAAAGGGTTCATATTAATCAACAACATTTATTTTATAAAGCCATTTTCTACATCAACAGTTCTCACYAAGATCCACATAATTTAGAGGTGAAAGTGAATGTCATTTTCTTGAAAGAAGCTTCTGTAACCAGGTTTCCATCCAACCTTTTTATGCAAGTAAAGTATATGTCAGATAAACTTTAAGAATGTTGACAAAACAAAATACTTTAGACAAGGTGGGATCTTTTTGTTTCGGTAAAATGAATTGTGCGAGAAATGTCAGTGGAAATGCTTTTATGCTCAAATATTGATGTAATAACCATAATATTGAGGTAAACTTGGAGTCACGCAATGACATGTTGTGTGGTCCTCACACTACGACTCATAGGGAAAGCATGCAGTTTATTAGGCTACAGATTAAATAAGTTATGATGAACTTCACAGGGTGGTCAATGTGCAAAGTGACGTGCTTGATGCTCCATTCCAATAAATATCAAAGGTCTTATTCTGGTGACGTGATCATGGATTTGATTTATTAGGATCCCCATTAGCCGACGCTAATTGCGACAGCTAGTCTTACTGGGGTCCGACACATAACGATAAAGACAATATAGACAAAGAAACTTTACATTTTACTTACATTAACATGTAGTGCGTGTGTGTGTGTGAGAGTGTGTGTGGATCTATCAGTTACACGTACATCCAGTTGAAGTCAGAAGTTTACATACACCTTAGCCAAATACATTTAAACTCAGTTTTTCACAATTCCTGACATTTAATCCAAGTAAAAATTCCCTGTCTTAGGTCAGTTAGGATCACTACTTTATTTTAAGAATGTGAAATGTCAGAATAATAGTAGAGAGAATMATTTATTTCAGATTGTATTTCTTTCATCACATTCCCAGTGGGTCAGAAGTTTACATACACTTAATAAGTATTTGATAGCATTGCCTTTAATTTGTTAACTTGGGTCAAACATTTTTATGTTTGACCCAAGTGAAACGATTTAAAGATAATGCTACCAAGTACTAATTGAGTACTTTTGATATCACGGATGTTCAGTCCTTGGATCCATAGCTCTGTCTATTAATCTGAGAGTGGTTACATTTCTCCAGGCCCATCCCTCAGCTTTTTACCAAAACAGAGATTGTGACCATTTGGTTGTTGTTTCATCTGTGGATTTGCCCTTTAAACAGCTGCATATTATCAAGATATCAAAGTGTCACCAACAAAAAGGTAAACAATAGGCCTATAGCAAATGCAGCATATGGCATTCATTTTTCACATGTAAATAGCACTTTTCAGTAGTACTCAAATTATGCCATTCCATGAGCGCAGCATTTATTTTTCAACTCAAATCAATGAGCCCAATCAGGCCTCCATGACAACAAAATCATAAACATCAGAGTAGTGCTGGCTAATAAGTCCTTAGGTCATGCTCAGGTAAAACAATTAGGCTAACCTATACTTCCATATGTCCAAGTTCTATTCTTGAAGATCAATGAGTATAATATTTATTGGAATGATTGGAATTCTGATAGACTTTGGTTTTTAATGTAAAGATATCATTTAATCGTATTATTATATTAGTAGAAAGCGATTGGTTAGAAGAAGCCTACATAACCAACCCATAAAGTAAAATATATCATCCATATATTACCAGCTTTGTAAACTTTAACATTTATTTATCCTGCAATAGATGTCATTCAATTGGTAACATAAATTTTTGTCTTCATCTAATGCCTCTTATTAAGGTGAAAGTAATCTAAAAGTCACGGAATAATGTCTGTCCTAGCTCGCTCATTAATAATGTCTTAATCGAAATTACGGATTGCCTCTTATCCGCTCGTCGTCCACTTATGCCATAGTTTGTACATCTCAATTGTCAGTAGAAACCACATTTGTTTAAGCAAGTCAACCATATCATCTGTGTTTTTTTTAAGGCAGTAAATGAGGATGAATGAACTGTTTCGCTGCCAGACAAGGCTCTGCTGATAGCCAGGTGTAAGAGTGGTAAGGTGTTGGGACTCTGCTGTTGGGATAGCTTTATGTAGGCCCTAACAGTTTGCGGGCACCGTTTGTCACCGTTAAAGTCCAATTAATGTATTTTTTAGTGTTGTGTAGGGGCTTTGCTGGCATGCATAAAAAAWAAAAAAAAWGAGTTTGCCCCACCAAGATTTACATGCCAAAATCGCCACTGTGCAGCACCCCCTGAAAAAGAAATATGTATATTTTTAATAATATATATTTTTTCACAAAAGTAGTGCACTGGGCCTTTAATAGTCCTATATTAGTAGACCTATATAGCCGTCTGCAACGGGGGAAAAAACATTTTTCCAGCACCCCCACCCCAAACTACTTAACGCGGCTATGTCGCTGTCAGCTGGCTACTGTAGTAAAGTTCCAATCTAATGAAACATTTGTTACATAAAATAGACTTTTAGCCCATATACTGTGTTATCCTATGAAGTGGACGTTATGTTGCACACACACGTTATGTTTCACTCTCATTTTAGTAGATATATTTTGCCATAATTATCTGATCCCACGATGCAACGAGAATACAGTCAGAGGGAAGATGGACAATGTTGATTGGCAGGTGAAATMATGTCCAATGGGGTTGCAGTGGCAGGCGGGATTAGGTTGGCTCCTTTCCTCCTTGCTTGGCAGAGGTTTCATAGAAGGTACAATTGTGAACCCGCGACCCAAATGTTTCATATAAAATGTATATGCCATATCTCACAATCGATTGGACTTCCGGAATTTACACTAAACAAAAATATAAATGCAACATGCAAAGTGTTAGTCCCATGTTTCATACGCTGAAATAAAAGAGCCCCAACATTTTCCATACGTACAAAATGCTTATTTCTCAAAAAATTTGGCCACAAATTTGTTTACATCCCTGTTAGTGAGCATTTCTACTTTGTCAAGATAATCCATCCACCTGACAGGTGCGGCATATCAAGAAGATGATTAAACAGCATGATCAGTACACAGGTGCATCTTGTGCTGGGGACAATAAAAGGCCACTCTAAAATGTGCAGTTTTGTCACACAACACAATGCCACAGATGTCTCAAGTTTTGAGGGAGAGTGCAATTGGCATGCAATTGGCATGCTGACTGCAGGAATGTGGGCACGTGGTTTGCTGATGTCACTGTTGTGAACAGAGTGCCACATTGTGGCGGTGGGGTTATGGTATGGCCAGGCATAAGTTACAGACAACAAACACAATTGCATTTTATCTATGGAAATTTAAATGCACAGAAATAACGTGACGAGATCCTGAGGCCCATTGTCATACCATTCATCCGCTGCCACCCCCTCATGTTTAGGCATGATAATGCACGGCACCATGTCGCAAGGATCTGTACACAAATCCTGGAAGCTGACATGTCTGGTGAGCATGCCCTGCATACTCACCAGACATGTCACCCATTGAGCTTGTTTGGGATGCTCTGGATTGACATGTTTGACAGCGTGTTCCAGTTCCCGCCAATATCCAGCAACTTCTTACAGCCATTGAAGAGGAGTGGGACAACATTCCAAAGGCCACAACCAACAGCCTGATAAACTGTGTGTGAAGGAGATGTCCCGCTCTGCATGAGGCAAATTCTGGTCACACCAGATACTGACTGTTTTTTTCTGATCCAGGTCCCTACTATTTTTTAAGGTATCTGTGACCAACAGATGCATATCTGTATTCCCAGCCATGTGAAATCCATAGACTAAGGCCTAATTAATTAATTTCAATTGACTGATTTCCTTATGAACTGTAACTCAGTAAAATCTTAGAAAATCTTTGCATGTTGCATTTATGTTTTTTTGTTCAGTATAGTATTTCGCTGTGACAGAACTTTTATATTTATGTCGTACATTTGTGTTATTCAACAAAGTTCTATCTAGCACTGCAGTGAGTGGGGGATCGTATAACCCTGTGACGTAGCTCTCACTCTCGCTCTACCTCACTCTCCCTGTGAGAGAGGTGCGCACTTTGACAGACAGTCCAACAATGAGTCAGAGGAGTTTAGGAACACAGACACATTTTCAATAGTGTGCATCTGCAGCCCGCAATTCGGGGCGTTCCTGCATGTGGGCCTTCCTTCATCTGCAAGAACGCCCCCCCCCCCTCGCATCCCATTGGGTCCTTCATGAACAACCCCCCCCTCAAGCATCCCATTGGTTCCTGCATAAACAGTGCCCGACAGGCAGGGACGAAGGACACTGTCTACCGATGTACGGTTAGCTAGCTACCGTTGTCTATCGGCGGCTAGCTATCGGTGGCTGGCATCCACAATATTATGCATTAACGCCACCTACTGTACTGGAGCGCCGCTCCCGCCTGTCCTAGCTTAAATACTTACCAATGGAAGTATAAAGTGGGGTTCTACATGCAGGAATGCCCCAAATTGCAGGCCGCAATTGCTCCCGTCTCCACATTTTTGAAATTTTCCATTATTCACCTTTAAGCTCACCCAAATTACAAAATTACAATGTAATAGTTCATAGACTGCTTAAGTGTAAGGAAACCAATATGTTATTAGGGTGAACTATCTCTTTAAATGGATCAAAATAACCTAACCAGAATTTTTTTGCATGTCAACTCCTCATTGGTAAACATAAAGAAATTGCATATAATTATATAGATGTTATGTATATATTAGTAATGTGCGTATCCAATTATAATTACTTGATCGACTGAAAACAAAATTTGTATTCAATTTTAATGCTAAATGCATCACCTCCAGTAACTGGAATTTGAACAATTACAACACAATTCCAGTTTTAAAATTCTAAAATAAAATTCCATTCCATGTTTTTATTTTCCAATAAAAATTCAGTCTAAATTCCAATTCAATTTCAATTCCATTCCAAGGATGGTTTCTTCTTCAATTCCAATTCAATAAATATTCAGACAGTCTAAATTCCATTTCCATTCCAAGGATGGTTCTTGTTCAATTCAAATGTACAATTTCAATCAAATGAAGACAGTCTAAATTCCAATTCCAAGGACGGTTCTTGTTCAGTTCAAATGTACAATTTTAAATCAAATTAAGACTAAATTCTAATTAAATMCCAATAAAAAAAATGTAGATTGCTGCAATTTCAATTCAATTACAATATCATTTTCCACTTCCTGCTTGAATTCTAGAATTCAATTTGGAATTAGAAATATAATTGGAATTAACCCCAACCCTGGTTGTCTGTATTGTACCTTAAGACACGTTGTATGTTGAGATACACATTGTCTGCATTGTACCTTGAGATACATGTTGTATTGTATTGAGGTGCACGTTGTCTGCATTGTACCTTGAGATACATGTTGTATTGTATTGAGATGCACAGTTGTCTGCATTGATACTTGAGATACATGTTGTATTGTATTGAGAGTGCACGTTGTCTGCATTGTACCTTGAGATACATGTTGTATTGTAATTGAGGTGCACGTTGTCTGCATTGTACCTTGGAACATGTTGTATTGTATTGAGGTGCACGTTGTCTGCATTGTACCTTGAGACACATGTTGTATGTATTGAGGTGCACGTTGTCTGCATTGTACCTTGAGACACATGTTGTATTGTATTGAGGTGCACGTTGTCTGCATTGTACCTTGAGACACATGTTGTATTGTATTGAGTGGCACGTTGTCTGCATTGTACCTTGAGACACATGTTGTATTGTATTGAGGTGCACGTTGTCTGCATTGTACCTTGAGACACATGTTGTATTGTATTGAGGTGCACGTTGTCTGCATTGTACCTTGAGACACATGTTGTATTGTATTGAGGTGCACGTTGTCTGCATTGTACCTTTGAGACACATGTTTATTGTATTGAGGTGCACGTTGTCTGCATTGTACCTTGAGAACATGTTGTATTGTATTGAGGTGCACGTTGTCTGCATTCTGTACCTTGGACACATTTGTATTTGTATTGAGGTGCACGTTGTCTGCATTGTACCTTGAGACACATGTTGTATTGTATTGAGGTGCACGTTGTCTGCATTGTACCTTGAGACACATGTTGTCGGAGAGGAAGGGGAACAGGTGGTGTTCCACGTGACAGTTGATGAGGGAGTGTCCGAAGATCCAGTCCAGCAGGGGGTTCCGAGGAAGGTTCAGAACCCCGTGGGTCATCTGGTAAATCCTCTTGGGCCGACAGGTCGGGGAGAACATAGGCAGGCCGATGTGCTGTACAGAACAGTAGAGAACGGTTTAATGGAAAGGTGTGTGGGTGTGTGTGTGAGCCCCCACTGATTCATTGAACGGAAAGATACCCAGAGAGAAACTGTCGGCATGATTTTGCTGCCCTGGACACATTTGCAATGTAGTAGAAGATGAGATGCAGAGTCTGGCATAATCTGTTTGCGGGAGGTCTACCCAAAGACAGATGTTATTCTATCTCTATGGACCCACCATTCAGTTAAATGCCTCTACAATGGTCTTAACAGTACAGGGTCAAATTCACATGTGCATTAATACACACTTGTACATATGTGAAATAGGACAAAATGTCACGTTCCTGACCTATTTTTATGTTATTTTGATTATTGTTTAGTTGGTCAGGGCGTGAGTTGGGGTGGGCATTGTATGTTGTGTGTGTTTTGGTTAGTCTATGGGTGTTGTATMMMMWWMGGYWWYYYMWTTGTTAGGTTGTCTAGTTATGTCTATGGCTGCCTAGATTGGGTCTCAATCAGAGACAGCTGTCATTCATTTGTCTCTGATTGGGAGCCATATTTAAGGTAGCCATAGGCAGTAGGCTTTTGTGGGTAGTTGTCTTGTTTAACGTTTGTTGCTTGTCTGGGCACTTGCGTTATTTAGCTTCACGTTTGTTTGTAATAGTGTTTTCGTTTCATGTTCATCTTCGTTCGTTTAATTAAAAGAAGATGGCTTATTTTCCTCATGCTGCGTTTTGGTCCGTCACTCCTCCACACGATCGTGACACAAAATACAAGCAGGCACCCACAGTGGGAGTACCGGGGAGGATGGAGACAAGACTGCTGCCATCAATAGTAACACAAATGGAGAAACAACATATTGGAGGAGATGTTTTTTCCTTCATAACTGGTGCTCCCTACTAGCCAAATAATACTAGCCAAAACATCAGTTACCCATTGATTATATACTTTGCTGAGGGTGCGTGTGTGTGCTTGCCTAAATCAATGTGTGTACATGCTTTCTCACTTGGAAGATGTTAACGTGTATGTAGGGCAGGGAGAACATAGCCCTGCAGAGCAGCATACAGAGGAGGGTGCTGTAAAGACACTGGAACCCAGAGACATGGATCAACAGCCAGTACTGAGCATACAACCCCAGGAACACCATCAGGACTGTCCTCAGGGCCTGGCCCATTGAGTGCTCTTTCAGCTGACCTATAACAGAGGGACACAGACAACTCAGTTAGATACAGTCACTGTCGGGGACAGACACAGTCAGTTACAACACACCACAGGAGGTTGGTGGCACCTTAATTGGGGAGGTCGAGCTTGTGGTAAAGACTGGAGCGGTATTGTGGAATGGTATCAAATACATTAAACCCATGGTCTCCAAGTGTTTGATGCCATTCCATGTATTTAATTGTTTGTAATCCAATTGAAGACATTTGGGATAGGTAATTCCGAAGTGAAAAAAAATCTACTTGGTACAACATGAAAAAAAGGGTTGCATATACACTGTGTACAAAACATTAAGAACACCTGCTCTTTCCATGCCATAGACTGACCAGGTGAAATCTATGATCCCTTATTGATGTCACTTGTTAAATACACTTCAATCAGTGTAGATTTTTGTATTTGTATTTTGTATTTATTATGGATCCCCATTAGCTACTGCCAAAGCAGCAGCTACTCTACCTGGGGTCAAGCAAAATTAAGTTTCTACAATTTTTTAAACATTAAAATACATTCACAGATTTCACAACACACTGTGTGCCCTCAGGCCCCTCCTCCACCACATATCTACAGTGTGTGTGTGTGTGTGTGCGTGCGTGCGTGCGTGCGTGCGTGCGTGCGTGCGTGCGTGCGTGCAAGCAACACAAACATTGGCACAAACATTGGCGTGCGTGCAAGCAACACAAACATTGGCACAGACGCGTGCACGCGTCTGTGCCAATGTTTGTGTTGCTTCACAGTCCCCGCTGTTCCATAAGGTGTTTTTTAAATCTAATTTTACTGCTTGCGTCAGTTACTTGATGTGGAATAGAGCTCCATGTAGTCATGGCTCTATGCAGTACTGTGTGCCTCCCATAGTCTGTTCTGGACTTGGGGACTGCGAAGAGACCTCTTGTGGCATGTCTTGTGGGGTATGCATGGGTGTCCGAGCTGTGTGCCAGTAGTTCAGACAGACAGCTCGGTGCATTCAACATGTCAATACCTCTCATAAATAAAAGTAGAAGAGGTCTCTTCTAAAATGGCGCCAAAAGAAATGGCAGCAGTTTTACGGGCGCCCAACCAAATATGCTATTATGTGGGAGTTTTTTGCGTTATTTGTACATAATGTTTCTGCAACCGTATCTTACGGCAAAAAAAAGAGCTTCTGGATACAGGACAGCGATCACTCACCTCGGATTAGACAAGGATTTTTTCTTCAACAAGCAGGACGCACAGGACATTCTCCGAACACCCGACAAGGCCAACATCCCAGTTATTTGCAAGAGGAAGAGACGCAGGTACAGAGGACACAGAGCGGGATGCCTCGTAAGGATCCGCAGAAGGCGAGTGGGAAAGCTGCCGTTACCGTCAATATTYCTCGCCAACGTGCAATCATTGGACAATAAATTAGACGAGGTACGATCACGAATATCCAACCAACGGGACATCAAAAACTGAAATATCTTATGTTTCACGGAATAGTGGCTGAATGATGACATGGATATTCAGCTAGCGGGATATACCCTACACCGGCAAGATAGAACAGCACACTCCGGTAAGACGAGGGGGGGCGGTCTGTGCATATTTGTAAACAACAGCTGGTGCACGAAATCTAAGGAAGTCTCTAGATTTTGCTTGCCTGAGGTAGAGTATCTTGTGATAAATTGCAGACCACACTACTTGCCTAGAGAGTTTTCAGCTATACTTTTAGTGGCTGTTTATTTACCACCACAGACGGATGCTGGCACTAAGACCGCAGTTAGTCAGCTGTATAAGGAAATGAAGGGCGAGGGAGAGCTTTGTACGGGTCTCTGTGTGGAGTACAGGTGATCTAGAATGTTTTTCCTTCTGGTTGCACATTTAACATGTTGATGGAAATTAGGTAGAACTGATTTAAGCAAACAGGAAACCACTCAGCCAGAGGCGGCGCTCCTAGTGGCCGGAGACTTTAATACAGGGAAACTTAAATCAGTTCTACCTAATTTCCATCAACATGTTAAATATGCAACCAGAAGGAAAAAAATTCTAGATCACCTGTACTCCACACAGAGACCCGTACAAAGCTCTCCCTCGCCCTCCATTTGATAAATCCGACCACAATTCTATCCTCCTGATTCCTGCTTACAAGCAAACATTAAAGCAGGAAGCACCAGTGACTATAAAAAAAATGGTCAGATGAAGCAGATGCTAAACTACAGGACTGTTTTGCTGTCACAGACTGGAACATGTTCCGGGATTCTTCCGATGGCATTGAGGAGTACACCACATCAGTCACCGGCTTTATCAATAAGTGCATCGAGGACGTCGTCCCCACATTGACTGTACGTACATACCCAAACCAGAAGCCATGGATTAAAGGCAACATTCGCACTGAGCTAAAGGGTAGAGCTGCCGCTTTCAAGGTGCGGGATTCTAACCCGGAAGCTTATAAAATATCCTGCTATGCCCTGCGACGAACCATCAAACAGGCAAAGGGTCAATACAGGGCTAAGATTGAATCGTACTACACCGGCTCCGACGCTCGTCTTATGTGGCAGGGCTTGCAAATTATTACAGACTACAAAGGGAAGCACAGCCGCGAGCTGCCCAGTGACACGAGCCTACCAYACGAGCTAAATCACTTCTATGCTCACTTCGAGGCAAGCAAAACTGAGGCATTCATGAGAGTATCAGCTGTTCCGGACGACTGTGTGATCACGCTCTCCGTAGCCGATGTGAGTAAGACCTTTAAACAGGTCAACATTCACAAGGCTGCGGGGCCAGACGGATTACCAGGGCATGTGCTCTGGGCATGTGCTGACTAACTGGCAGGTGTCTTCACTGACATTTTCAACATGTCCCTGATTGAGTCTGTAATACCAACATGTTTCAAGCAGACCACCATAGTCCCTGTGCCCAAGAACACGAAGGCAACCTGTCTAAATGAATATAGACCCGTAGCACTCACATCTGTAGCCATMWAGTGCTTTGAAAGGCTGGTAATGGCTCACATCAACACCATTAATCCAGAAACCCTAGACCCACTCCAATTTGCATACCGCCCAAACAGATCCACAGATGATGCAATCTGCAATRGCACTCCACACTGCCTTTTCCCACCTGGACAAAATAAACACCTATGTGAGAATGCTATTCATTGACTACAGCTCAGCGTTCAACACCATAGTACCCTCAAAGCTCAAATCAAATCAAATTGTATTGGTCACATACACATGGTTAGCAGATGTTAATGCGAGTGTAGTGAAATGCTTGTGCTTCTTGTTCCGACCATGCAGTAATATCTAACAAGTAATCTAACAATTTCACAACAACTACCTAATACACACAAGTGTAAAGGAATGAATAAGAATATGTACATATAGAATATGTACATATAAATATATGGATGAGCGTTGGCCGGACGGCATAGGCAAGATGCAGTAGATGGTATAGAGTACAGTATAGTATATGAGATGAGTAATGTAGGGTATGGAAACATTATATAAAGTGGCATTGTTTAAAGTGACTAGTGATACATTTATTACATCCATTTTTTTATTATTAAAGTGGTTAGAGATTTGAGTCAGTATGTTGGCAGAAGCCACTCAATGTTAGTGATAGCTGTTAACAGTCTGATGGCCTTGAGATAGAAGCTGTTTTTCAGTCTCTCGGTCCCAGCTTTGATGTACCTGTACTGACCTCGCCTTCTGGATTATATGCTCAGTCCCCTCCTGTACTCCCTGTTCACCCACGACTGCATGGCCAGGCACGACTCCAACACAATCATTAAGTTTGCAGACGACACAACAGTGGTAGGCCTGATCACCGACAACGACGAGTCAGCCTATAGGGAGGAGGTCAGAGACCTGGCCGGGTTGTGCCAGAATAACAACCTATCCCTCAACGTAACCAAGACTAAGGAGATGATTGTGCACTTCAGGAAAAGGAGGACCGACCATGCCCCCATTCTCATCAACGGGGCTGTAATGGAGCAGGTTGAGAGCTTCAAGTTCCTTGGTGTCCACATCACCAACAAACTAGAATGGTCCCAAGACAGTCATGAAGAGGGAACGACAAAGCCTATTCCCCCTCAGGAAACTAAAAAGATTTGGCATGGATCCTCAGATCCTCAAAAGGTTCTACAGCTGCAACATTGAGAGCATCCTGACTGGTTGCATCACTGCCTGGTACCGCAATTGCTCGGACTCCGACCGCAAGGCACTACAGAGGGTAGTGCGTACAGCCCAGTACATCACTGGGGCTAAGCTGCCTGCCATCCAGGACCTCTACACCAGACGGTGTCAGAGGAAGGCCCTAAAAATTGTCAAAGACCCCACCCCAGTCATAGACTCTTCTCTCTACTACCGCATGGCAAGTGGTACCGGAGTGCCAAGTCTAGGACAAAAAGGCTTCTCAACAGTTTTTTACCCCCAAGCCATAAGACTCCTGAACAGGTAATCAAATGGCTTCCCGGACAATTTGCATTGCAATTTGCAAATTTTACCAAGAAAAAAGCATAACATTTAATTTAATCTCTGAATGTATCACACCGGAGAAAGCAAAACAGCACCCCTTTCTCTCTGAATGTGTAGGCCATCTATCTGATGCAGTCTGGTCATAAAGAGTATGACATTTTTGCCTCATAGGTAATGAATGCAAGGAAAGCCAGCGAGCATTTGGCCTCCCTTGAAATACATTTTTTAAATAAAATAATAGCCAATCTGCATTGAGCTAAACTGAGTGAGCTAGCTAGCTACCAGAGGACTTCCCTGAAGCTTTCAGGGAAGCTTCAGAGAAATACGTCATCGATAGAAACATCTTGTTGTTTTGTTGTCCTCTGGTAGCTAGCTAGCTAAAATTGGCCCTATCCTAAATTAGCCACAGATGGAGGTAGGGATTTGGACTTGTGGTTTTACTTACATTTGAAGTCAGAAGTTTACATACACTTTGGTTGGAGTCAATAAAACTCGTTTTTCAACCACTCCACACATTTCTTGTTAACAAACTATAGTTTTGGCAAGTCGGTTAGGACATCTACTTTGTGCATGACACAAGTAATTTTTCCAACAATTGTTTACAGACAAATTATTTCACTTATAATTCACTGTATCACAATTCCAGTGGGTCAGAAGTTTACATAGTACTAAGTTGACTGTGCCTTTAAACAGCCGGAAAATTCCAGAAAATGATGTCATGGCTTTAGAAGCTTCTGATAGGCTAATTGACATAATTTGAGTCAATTGGAGGTGTACCTGTTGATGTATTTCAAGGCCTACCTTCAAACTCAGTGCCTCTTTGCTTGACATCATGGGAAAATCAAAAGAAATCAGCCAAGACCTCTGTCAGTTTTGGCCAAGACTGTCGGTTTTGGTCACTAGATGTCCCCATTGCACCTTTTTTGTACCTTTTGTTTTTCTTGCTCTAATTATTGTTTGCACCTGTAGGTCATTCCCTTGTTAGTATTTAAACCCTGTGTGTTCCTCAGTTCCTTGCTCAGTGTTTGTAGTTAGCACCCAGCCCAAGCCTTGTTTTATATAGATATTTCTCTTGTTGGATTTTCCAGAGGTTCTCTGGTTTAGTTCTTGTGTATTATTTGAGTAGTCTTTTGAGGTTTGTTTTTCCCTGCTGTTTTTCCCACTTTGTGGAGTTTCTTTGTATTTTGGAGGATTTCCATTTTGTGCCTCTTGGCTTTATTTTTGGACATTGTGGATTTAGTTTCTTTGCCTGAAGATTTTGTTCTTTAATTAACCACCATCTCTAGTACTGCTGTGTCTGCCTCATCTTCTGGGTTCTTACGATTATTAGTGACTGTTCTCGCACCGGGTCCTGACAACCTCAGAAGAAATATATGACCTCCACAAGTCTGATTCATCCTTGGGAGCAATTTCAAATGCCTAAAGGTCCAAGTTCATCTGTACAAACAATAGTACGCAAGTATAAACACCATGGGACCATGCAGCCGTCATACCGCTCAGGAAGGAGACGTGTTCTGTTACCTAGAGATGAAGTACTTTGGTGCGAAAAGTGCAAATCAATCCCAGAACAACAGCAAAGGACCTTGTGAAGATGCTGGAGGAAACAGGTACAAAAGTATCTATATCCACAGTAAAAGGAGTCCTATGTCGACATAACCTGTTAGGCCGCTCAGCCAGTAAGAAGCCACTGCTCCAAAACCGCCATAAAAAGCCTGACTACGGTTTGCAACTGCACATGGGGACAAAGATCATCGTTTTTGGAGAAATGTCCTCTGGTCTGATGAAACAAAAAATAGACCTGTTTGGCCATAATGACCATCGTTATGTTTGGAGGAAAAGGGGGAGCTTGCAAGCCGAAGAACACCATCCCAACCATGAAGCACGGGGTGCAGCATCATGTTGTGGGGTGCTTTGCTGCAGGAGGGACTGTGCACTTCACAAAATAGATGGCATCATGAGGGAGGAAATTATGGGATATATTGAAGCAACATCTCAAGACATCAGTCAGAAAGTTAAAGCTTGGTCGCAAATGGTCTTCCAAATGGACAATGACCCCAATCATACTTCCAAAGTTGTGGCAAAATGGCTTAAGGACAACAAAGTCAAGTTATTGGAGTGGCCATCACAAAGCCCTGACCTCAATCCTATAGAAAATTGGTGGGCAAAACTGAAAAAGCGTGTGCGAGCAAGGAGGCCTACAAACCTGTGTCACGTTCCTGACCTTATTTCCTTTGTTTAGTCTTGTTTAGTTGGTCAGGACGTGAGCTGGGTGGGCATTCTATGTTATGTGTTTCTATGTTTGGTTTAGGGTTGTCAACTAGCCTGATATGGTTCTCAATCAGGGGCAGGTGTTTTACGTTTCCTCTGATTAGGAACCATATTTAGGTAGGCTGTTCTCACTGTTTGTTTGTGGGTGATTGTTCCTGTTCGTTGCGTTCGTTGTCTCTATGTTCACATGTTCAGGTCTGTAGCGTCGTTAGTTTCATTTTCTGTTTATTGTTTTGTTCGTCTTGTTAAGTATTCCAATAAATATGGAAACGTACCACGCTGCAATTTGGTCCTCCTCTCTTCCACCTAACGATGAGCGTTACAACCTGACTCAGGTACACCAGCTCTGTCAGGAGGAATGGGCCAAAATTCACCCAACTTATTGTGGGAAGCTTGTGGAAGGCTACCAGAAACATTTCACCCAAGTTAAACAATGTAAAAATCATTCTCTCTACTATTATAATGACATTTCACATTCTTAAAATAAAGTGGTGATCCTAACTGACCTAAGACAGGGAATTTTTACAATGATTAAATGTCAGGAATTGTGAAAAACTGAGTTTAAATGTATTTGGCTAAGGTGTATGTAAACTTCCGACTTCAACTGTAATTCTCCGTACTGGCCAATGATTATAATGGCGATTCTGATCCAACCATAAAATACATTGTGCCCCTGGACTGAGAGGATGGAAGTTCAATATGTAGCAAGATGTAGAAGGCTAATGTTAATAACTAGCTAACATTTCCCATGAAAGGAAATTAGGCTAGCGACCAAGCATTTTAGCAAGGTAGCCTAGGACAACAAAAAATAAAAGTCATAGTCTGTTTCTTCAACATGAAATAGAGGAGGATGGCATTGGCGTTTCTCTACAAGTAGAGTGAGTCAACATGTTTTTTCTACTTGCACAAATGCACACACACACAAATCTGAACCATGGACAGCATATTTACTGTAGCTTACGTTGATTGGACTAAATCATTTTTGGTATCATTTAGTTGTCGCTGTATTAGAGCATAGGTAATTTMATGATTTTGGAATGTGGAAGTTGAAATGGTGCTGGAATAGTGGAGGCAGATCCTGCTTTCTTTGCAACTTGCAGTAACTCTCCATGGTTGTTTATTAGTCTGAAAATGTTGGAAACATGAACTTTCTTGACCATGCTGTAGGTCATGTAACTGTCTGTTACATACAATATGCTTTGTGGACTTCACCGAACAGAGGTTGCTCTCCGGTTTTGTGATGAAACAAATGTGTAGTTAAATGTGTTCTGCCACTGTGTCTTCTTATTGTCTAGGCCTTAGGCATATGCTACGGTTGCAATTCATATGAACTAACAGGTTGTAGAGCAAACAACGCAATTATCACAACACATGTTTTTTTCTGCCTTGGCTTCCCCAGTGATTTTACCCACACACCGCTACTGGTTCTGTGTGGTGCATATTTTGGATTTATCAAACAAATTGTATGTGTAGACAGCTTGACAGAAATGGCAGCAGATGGTGAATGTTTAGCTTTTGTTGCACACATATCCAGATAAGGCTGCATACCATTTTGCACAATGACCTTGTAGGTGTGATCGAGGCGTTGGCGATTTCGATGTAGGCCTCGGAGCTCCAGTATAAAACGTAACATCACTACTTAAGGGAGATTCTGGAGCGGCGCCTGAGACAGCGTTTTCCAACACCATCAACAAAACACCAAATTATGGAATTTCTATGTGGAAGAATAGTGCGCATCCCTCCAATAAAGTTTCAGACTCTTGTAGAATCTACAGTATGCTAAGGCATATAGGGTATTGTTTGTAGATTTGTCATTATAGGGTATTGTTTGTAGATTGATGAGATAAAAAAAAACAATGTAATCAATTTTTGAACAAGGCTGTAACCTGAAAAAAAWTTGGWAAACGTCAAGAGGTCTGAATACTTTCCGAAAGCACTSTATCAACATGTTCATGTTTCAAAACAACAGCAACATAACAGAGACAGAGCATTATGTGTCTTAGATAGTGAACAGGTAGACACCTGGAAAAACATACACACAGACCCTGGCTGTGCCTCACCTAGTGCCACCAGAGGAGTGATAACAGGTACAGCCAGGGGGGCAATGAACAGGTATACACCCCGGGGCAGGTAGGGTATCTTCCAGGTGCTGGAGTCACCCAGGCCGATCACGTTGGTGTGGGCATGGTGCATCTTAATGTGGCCTGTTACACCTGCCCTCGCTGTGAACGACCCACACACCGACACAGACAGACAGACAGACAGACAGACAGACAGACAGACAGACAGACAGACAGACAGACAGACAGACAGACAGACAGACAGACAGACAGACAGACTTGTGATCAAGATGTGTGATGAAACAACACTAGAAAATGTTTATATTTTCATAGGGCACTATGGAAGAGAATGACACAGACATGAGGATCGATATCCAGACAAGTGTGTCATGAACATAGATACTTGACACGTGAGTGACTGATAGCTGAATGACTAGCTTGAAAAAACAGGCCAAATTAAGGACAAAGTCCAGCAGTTATGTTATTACATTTTAGTAGACACTCTTATCCAGAGTGATTTACAGGGGCAATTAGAGTTAAGTGCCTAGCTCAAGGGCATATTGACAGATTTTTCACATGGTTGTCAAGGGGAATCAATCCAGCGACCATTTTGTTTCTGGCCCAGCGCTCCTAAACACTAGGCTACCTGRCGTCCTCATCTGTAATATAATGTCTGGTGAGAGGATAAAATGTAGGGTCAATGAACAAAAGTAACCCAAATTCAAGAGAGATTAACAATCCAGCTTGATTTAGCTACTGTGGCGGAATTCATTGATGTAACACTTTAGCTAACAGGAAGTTCACTCTCTCTCCGTCCCTCCCTCCCTTAACAATCCCCTCTCTCTCTCTCTCTCCCTCTCTCTCTTACTTCTATGAAAAACACAGCCCAGACATCGGCCCAGGTAGGGGACTCGCTCAGCGATCCGTGACTTGCCAGATGGGTCCCCTTGATGGTGATGACAGCATGGGACACGCCCATCAGCACCATGCCCAGGACAAACACCAGGGCCTGGGATGAACCAAGCAGCAGGAATGCTGGAGGAGAGACGGAGATAGGAGATGGGGTTAAGGAGAGGGGGAGATGGGGTTGAGGAGACAAGGAGATGAGGAGAGGGGGAGATGGGGATGAGGAGAGAGGGGGAGATGGGGTTGAGGAGACAAGGAGATGAGGAGAGAGGGATGAGGGCAAGGGGAGGGAATAGGAGTCAAACAAAGGATAACAAGTTTACACGTTGTTCTAAATATCATCGAATGGGGCCACAGTGTCTCCTGACACATCCTGTCTCAGCCTCCAGTATTTATGCTGCAGTAGTTTATGTGTCGGGGGGCTAGGGTCAGTTTGTTATATCTGGAGTACTTCTCCTGTCTTATCCGGTGTCCTGTGTGAATTTAAGTATGCTCTCTCTTTCTCTCTTTCTCTCTTTCTTTCTCTCTCTCGGAGGACCTGAGCCCTAGGACCATGCCTCAGGACTACCTGGTGTTGTGTCTTTACGATCATTAAACTGAAGACTTATAGTTTTTATCAAAGATTCTCTGTAATTAGTTATTACGCGATCAACTAAATAATAACGTAACTAATTAACTAGGAAGTTGGGGCACCAGGGAAAGTATTCAGATTACAAAGTTATAATTTCCCAATATAACCTTTCAGATATTTTCATATCTGATCGATAGTCTTCTGATTAATGATTTATTTATTTTACCTCACGTTAGTCTCATTCCAAARGTCGTAAATTGTTGGTTATCTGCACGAACCCAGTCTTCACTATGAGTCATCCATACATCAATTGTCTTAAATCATTTATTTATTACTAACTAAATAATTCACAGAAATGCATAAACAAACAAACAACCTTAAAATGGTTACATGAAATGATAGGAGAATATGCCCTAGTGGGCTAAACCGGCATGGCGGCTTGTTAGACAAAAGGGAATTGGGGGGGTCGACCAAGAAGTCACTACTGAGTTCATAATTATAACAATTGACATGCTAATCCTTTACACATGAACGCTCACTCATTCGGGAACAATTGCAATCAATATATATATATTTACGCTCAGTGTGTCGTCTTGATCGCTGGTGAAAAGTTAGTTTCTGTTGGAGAGTTTCGTCCGCTCTCTCCCTCTCTCTGTTGTGGTTATTGTGGATAGTTCAGAGTGACATTCGTTATAGAATGGATGTTTCGGCGGTTGTCGTTCTTCGCCTTCAATGATACCGAATTCCTAGCTGCAGACTAGTAATCAATATCAAAAACGTGTTCTTATTCTGTCGGTATAGTCTAAGAGTTTAACCACGTGGMATGGTTAAAAGATTCAGCAATGGTACACAACCTTCGTTCCCCTCCTAATGGAGAAAAACATGGTCTAGTGATAATTTCTCAGAGTTGGGTTTTTATTCGGAATTGCAGAAAGGGGCTGTCCCAGGATGTCTGACCCTAACTGGGCTCAGGGGCGGTCCTCGGATTTAGTTCAAATCAAAAGGGAATTGTATTTTTCTTCATTAAACAGTCCAAAATCATATTACACAATTATACAAACAGTATCATACTCACTCATTCATCTTATACAACAATTAGATGTAAACCTCATATCTGAGGCTATTATATAAACAGCGGTATGGTAATGTAGCCACACAGTCTCCCATGAGTTTCCCAAGTTGTGACAAACGGACCAGTTCCTAGCTGGAATCTTCACCGATCTTTTATACTTTTTCCGGAACATGAAATCTGTTCGTACCTCAAGTTCTGTGAGGTGGAAGAAATCCCTTTGTTCTCTATGAAAGTGTACCCTCTGCTATACTGCATGGCCAGGGTCTTCTACTCAGGAATTTACGACCTCTCTTTGACCACAGCTGCCTAGTTGTAGGAGGAAAGGGGGAGGCAGGGAGTGGCAGGGAGAGGGGGATGGGGCTTGCTATACCCAAACAGGCAACGTCATGACACTGGCATGATGACTCCTTGCTGTCCCCAGTCCACCTGGCCGTGCTGCTGCTCCAGTTTCAACTGTTCTGCCTGCGGCTATGGAACCCTGACCTGTTCACCGGACATGCTACCTCTCTAGAGACAGCAGGAGCGGTAGAAACACTCTGATGATCGGCTATGAAAAGCCAACTGACATTTACTCCTGAGGTGCTGACTTGCTGCACCCTCGACAACTACTGTGATTATTATTATTTGACCATGCTGGTCATTTATGAACATTTGAAAATCTTGGCCATGTTCTGTTATAATCTCCACCCGGCACAGCCGGAAGAGGACTGGCCACCCCTCATAGCCTGGTTCCTCTCTAGGTTTCTTCCTAGGTTTTGGCCTTGCTAGGGAGTTTTTCCTAGCCACTGTGCTTCTACACCTGCATTGCTTGCTGTTTGGGGTTTTAGACTGGGTTTCTGTACAGCACTTTGAGATATCAGCTGATGTAAGAAGGGCTATATAAATACATTTGATTTGATTCTAAATGCAAATATTCCACAATATGGAGAGTAGCTTAGATCTGTAGAATACATATGGTAAGCATATATATGTTAGCATTAGCCTGGTTCCAGATCTGTTTGTGCGGTCTAGCCAACTCCTATGGTCATTGTCTTGCCAAACAATAGACAATGTTCCACTCTACTCTACACCTGCCATTTGAAACACATTCTAGAACAGGTTCCTTGAACATTCTGTTCTGCAGTCAAGCATGTGGTTGTTCCTGATCTTTCTCCTGTGGTGACCTTGCTTGGCCAGATGACTGACATCTGCAACTTTTCAGGGAAGTTAGGAACCAATACACACAGGTAGTTAGGAAAGCAAAGGCTAGCTTTTTCACACAGAAATTTGCATCCTGTAGCACAAACTCCAAAAAGTTCTGGGACACTGTAAAGTCCATGGAGAATAAGAGCACCTCCTCCCAGCTGCCCACTGACTGAGGCTAGGAAACACTGTCACCACCGATAAATCCATGATAATTGAGCATTTTTCTACGGCTAGCCTTGCTTTCCACCTGGCTACCCCTACCCCGGTCAACAGGCCTGCACCCCCCTCAGAAACTTGCCCAAGCCTCCCCCATTTCTCCTTCACCCAAATCCAGATAGCTGATGTTCTGAAAGAACTGCAAAATCTGGACCCCTACAAATCAGCTGGGCCAGACAATCTGGACCCTCTCTTTCTAAAATTATCCTCTGAAATTGTTGCAACCCCATATTACTACTATTACTAGCATGTTCAAACTCTCTTTCGTATCGTCTGAGATCCCCAAAGATTGGAAAGCTGCCCCGGTCATCCTCCTCTTCAAAGGGGGAGACACTCTAGACCCAAACTGCTACAGTCCTATATCTATCCTACCCTGCCTTTCTAAGGTCTTCGAAAGCCAAGTTAACAAACAGATCACCGACCATTTCGATGATTGGAATGAACTGCAAAAATCACTGAAGCTGGAGACTCATATCTCCCTCACTAACTTTAAGCGCCAGCTGTCAGAGCAGCTCACAGATCACTGCACCTGTACATAGCCCACCTGTAAATAGCCCATCCAACTACCTCATCCCCCATACAGTTATTTTTATTTATTTTTTTGCTCCTTTGCATCCCAGTATCTTTACTTGCACACTCATCTTCTGCACATCTATCACTCCATTGTTTAATTGCTATATGGTAATTATTTCGCCATTATGGCCTATTTATTGCCTTACCTCCCTTATCCTACCTCCTTTGCACACACTGTATATAGACCTTTCTATTGTATTATTGACTGCATGTTTGTTTATTCCATGTGTAACTCTGTGTTGTTGTTTGTGTCTCACTGTTTTGCTTTATCTTGGCCAGGTCGCAGTTGTAAATGAGAACTTGTTCTCAACTAGCCTACCTGGTTAAATAAAGGTGAAATAAATAAAAAAGTAAAATAAAAAATATCTGGGATTAATTTACAGCCATAATCCTTCATGTTTTAGTACAGGGGTTTTCTCACTCCCCTTCCTGTGTTTGTATGTTAACACACGCCGGTCTAGGGAGGGGATGTTTTATGCAGCCAGGTCACCCGTGATACAAATCACTATTTGACGTCCAAAAATGTCTGAGGACATCAGGAGAACATGGAAACTGGCCACTAGGGGCAACAGTGAGCACTGTCATCTTCAAGTAGGTTTCGGTTTCGCTAAGGAGTTGTGGACGATCTGCCAATCATTCCAAAGGTTGCAAGTTCAAATCCAGTGATATAAGGTTTCTATCCCAAATCTTTACTTACCTTAACCATTTGGAGTTAATGTCTAACCTTAAGAATTTGTAGTTAATGCCAGAACCCAACCCTAACATAAAAAATGTGGAGTTAATGCCTAAACTTAACCTTAAACACTTTGAAATTTGACGTTTGGAACAAATTTGAAATTTGACCTTTGAGGAACATGGATGAACATCTAATTCTGACGTGAGACTGTGAGAGCTGGTAGGTTTTATGGCTTTGTTCACAGTGTTGGATGACCTCCCTCCCTCCCCGGAACACAGTCAGGAAACAGTCTGTTATCTGGGAGCCCGCCCATGCCAGGCCGCCTCCCTACTGCGGTACCAAGGTGTGGGTTCCAGCACTGAAAGGAGATGCTCAGATGAAAGAGGGTAACTTGATCGCTACTTGGGAGGTGTTGGGATGGGAGGGGGTACATGTTGTGAGGGAGGGGTGCAGGTTATCATCACAGTATAGGTTGCTCCTGCAAAGTTGTCATGCCAACATGAGAAAGAACTAGGACCAATATCTAAATAATGGACCTAGAAGACTACAAAGTGACTTACACTAAAATGATACAACTATGTATTTGCATGGCTGATCTTTGTGTTTTGAGCTATGTATTTTCCTGGATGAATAAAGGTTCAATAAAAAATCTGAAATAGGTATTGGAGAGCATGTAAAGCAATTTTCTAATCATAAATATAACAGCATTTAGAATCTAAAGACTTTGATTTCCAAAGATAATCAAACAATGAACCTAGATGGGTGTGTTATCAAGCTGTCAAATTAAGCACAGCCTCTGGTGACATACCAGTCACACTGACCTAGAAAGAGGTCACAGACCCAGATAGGACAAGGGAGTATCAGACATCAAGCATGTGTATGGTGTGTGTGCAGCCTTGTTGAAATCAGTATTTAATTGAGGCCATGTACTGGTCTACTTATACATTAGAACATGTTTATTTCTGCTCTGTCCCTGTCTCAACATCAAGTTCCAGGTTAGTGCTCAAGATCTAATATTGGCACAATGTATTAATAACATAATGTCCTGTGTATTTAGAACAAATCTGCATGTTACACGGTATGTGGTAAAACTATACAAACATATTCTTACCTTTTATAAAGACTTTAGCCTGACTAAATCAGACTGAATCCTGCTCTCATTATTGATCCCATCGTTCAATCTGGTTTAACCAGGCTAATACCCAGTGAGAAAAACTGGTTTAACCAGTGTGTCCTCTGAGCTACAGAGGACCACTATAAAGTGTGAGACAGGTGTATGTATTGTGGTGTGCAGGTAGATGTAGGTAGATGTAGGTAGGATGAACTGAATGTGGTAAACCTACAATATATAAACATGTAATAGCATACCATATGTTGGCCTTGATAAGGACTATAAGGTGTGTGAAACGTGTGTATGAAGTGTGTGAGACTGGTGTATGAAGTGTGTGAGACGGGTTTATGAAGTGTGTGAGATGGGTTTATGAAGTGTGTGAGATGGGTGTATGAAGTGTGTGAGATGGGTTTATGAAGTGTGTGAGATGGGTTTATGAAGTGTTGAGATGGGTGTGTATGAAGTGTGTGAGACGGGTGTATGAAGTGTGTGAGGCGGTTTATGAATGTGTGTGAGATGGGTTTATGAAGTGTGTGATGGTTTATGAAGGTTGATATGGTGTTGAAAGTGTGTGAGGGGTTTATGAAGTGTGTGAGATGGGTTATGAAGTGTGTGAGATGGTTTATGAAGTGTATGATATGGGTGTATGAAGTGTGTGAGGCGGGTTTATGAAGTATGTGATATGGGTGTATGAAGTGTGTAAGACGGGTGTATAGATTACCTGGGGGTAGCAGGAGAAAGGCGAGGGCCAGGATAGTGATGTCGATGCCTCTCCGCTCCCACCAGCTACTCTCCTTCACTGTCTTCTGAACCAGACGTGTCAGCTCCATCATCAGCGACTCTTTATCCGTCCCCTCCATCCCCTTTCCCCCTCCGTTCATCATTTCTCCATTTTTCTTCTCTTTCCCTGTGGACATGTCCTGTTTGGAGTTACCGGTGTTCCTTTGGAACAAGGCCTCTCTACCCTCCCACGGTTTAACATCTTTGTCTCTTCCTCCTCCCATGCTCTGTTCTTCCCTCCACTCCTCTGGTACATTCTGCATGTCAGCTCCTTTTGTGCTTCCCTCCTGGCCGACAACAAACTAAAGTAAAAGCGACTGCTCGGTGTGTCCAGCGGCTGTACGGACAGACTCATAGGCAGCGTCCAGACTCTGAGGAAATCAGCCTGCACATTGTACCCTGAACACAAAGGGTCCGGACTGATGTTAGCATGGCAGGGTGCAAAGTTTTATTGGCAGTTTTATCCAGTTGCTCAGCTGGAGAAGCAATTCTGCTGATCTGTCTCTCTCTCCTCAACGGAGCCTCTCATGCATACTGCATGTCCCTCCCCTGCTGTTCTTGTTTCGCCTCCCTTCTCCCATCGCTGTTGTAACCTTGGCAGAGGCCCTGGGAAAGGAGGAGTGGGGGAAAGGAGGAGGAGTGCGGGGAAAGGGGGGCTAAGGCAGGAGAGGATTAGCAGCCCCGGCTTAGTACTCACTGTGTCAGTTATTTCTTGTTGCTAGGGGAGTGATACACACTAAAGAGAGGGGGTAAGTTCAATAAGAAAGAAAGAAAGAAAGAAAGAAAGAAAGAAAGAAAGAAAGAAAGAAAGAAAGAAAGAAAGAAAGAAAGAAAGAAAGAAAGAAAGAAAGAAAGAAAAAGAGTAGACAAGTGTTTTAATGGGCTGTTGGCCAGAGTTTTGGGCGGGCCAGGTGCCATGTTGGCTGCAGTGCTCTTAATGAGGTAGGCAAAATAGGAGGACTGGAGGTATCCTGAGTGGACTGGACTACCACTACAACTGTTCAGCAGTGTTGCAGGGTAGTGTTCAGTTGGGCCCACCAGCAAAACTTTTTGTAACGGAAAACTAAAATATCGGTTTTCTAATTGGACAGGTATTTCCTCCCCATTTCAAAATGTTTTCACTCTAATAAAACCTGACCCAGGGGACATAGGAGCACTAAGCTATCAGACAGACCTTAATTCGTCTCTCTAATCTACATACACAACCCAGGGGACATTCTTATTTATTTAACTAGGCAAGTCAGTTAAGAACAAATTCTTATTTACAATGACAGCCTACACCAGCTAAACCCAGATGACGCTAGGCCAATTGTGCGCTGCCCTATGGGACTCCCAATCACAGCCAGTTGTGAAACAGCTTGGATTCGAACCAGGGTGTCTATAGTGACCCCTCAAGCACTGAGATGCAGTGTCCTAGACGACTGCACCACTCGGGAGCACTAGGCTATCAGACAGACCTTAATTCGTCCCTCTAGACTARAGTCGTGGCCAAAGGTTTTGAGAATGACACAAATATTAACTTCAGTGACTTTAGATATTTTTGTCAGATGTTACTATGGAATACTGAAGCATAATTACAATGATTTCATAAGTGTCAAAGGCTTTTATTGACAATTTCATGAAGTAGATGCAGAGTCAAATTTTGCAGTGTTGACCCTTCTTTTTCAAGTCCTCTGCAATCCGCCCTGGCATGCTGTCAATTAACTTCTGGGCCACATCCTGACTGATGGCAGTCCATTCTTGCATAATCAATGCTTGGAGTTTGTCAGAATTTGTGGGTTTTTGTTTGTCCACCCACCTCTTGAGGATTAACCACAAGTTTTCAATGGGCTTAAGGTCTGGGGAGTTTCCTGGCAATGGACCCAAAATATTGATGTTTTGTTCCCCGAGCCACGTAGTTATCACTTTTGCCTTATGGCAAGGTGCTCCATCATGCTGGAAAAGGCATTGTTCGTCACCAAACTGTACCTGGACGGTTGGGAGAAGTTGCTCTCGGAGGATGTGTTGGTACCATTCTTTATTCATGGCTGTGTTCTTAGGCAAAATTGTGAGAGAGCCCACTCCCTTGGCTGAGAAGCAACACACACATGAATGGTCTCAGGATGCTTTACTGTTAGCATGACACAGGACTGATGGTAGCGCTCACCTTGTCTTCTCCGGACAAGCTTTTTTTCCGGATCCACAAACAATCGGAAAGGGATCATCAGAGAAAATTACTCACCCCAGTCCTCAGCAGTCCAATCACTGTACCTTTTGCAGAATATCAGTCTGTCCCTGATGTTTTTCCTGGAGAGAAGTGGCTTCTTTACTGCCCTTCTTGACACCAGGCAATCCTCCAAAAGTCTTCCCCTCACTGTGCATGCAGATGAACTCACACCTGCCTGATGCCATTCCTGAGCAAGCTCTGTTACTGGTGGTGCCCCGATCCCGCAGCTGAATCAACTTTAGGAGACGGTCCTGGCGCTTGCTGGACTTTCTTGGGTGCCGAAGCCTTCTTCACAACAATTGAACCGCTCTCCTTGAAGTTCTTGATGATCCATAACTGGTTGATTTAGGTGCAATCTTACGGCAGCAATATCCTTGGCTGTGGAACCCTTTTTGTGCAAAGCAATGATGACGGCACGTGTTTCCTTGCAGGTAACCATGGTTGACAGATGAAGAACAATGATTCCAAGCACCACCCTCCTTTTGAAGCTTCCAGTCTGTTATTCGAACTCAATCAGCATGACAGAGTGATCTCCAGCCTTGTCCTCGTCAACACTCACACCTGTGTGAACGAGAGAATCACTGACATGTCTGCTGGTCCTTTTGTGGCAGGGCTGAAATCCAGTGGAAATGTTTTTGGGGGATTCAGTTCATTTGCATTGCAAATAGGGACTTTGCAATTAATTGCAATTCATCTGATCACTCTTCATAACATTCTAGAGTATATGCAAATTGCCATCATACAAACTGAGGCAGCAGACTTTGTGAACATTAATATTTGTGTCATTCTCAAAACTTTTGGCCACGACTGTAAATACAGGACCCAGGGGACATAGGAGAAATAGGCTATCAGACAGACTTTCATTCATCCCTCTAGACTACACACACGGCCCAGGGGACATAAGAGCACTAGGCTATCAGACAGACCTTAATTCGTCCCTCTAGTCTTCATCAACTCTGTGTTGTTCTATTCCTAACAGGAGCTGTCAGTCATGTTATCACAATGTAACACTAGTGACAGAAACAGCAGGGAAGACCTATCCAGCTGAACCATCGTTGCAGTTGTAGTTGCAATTACCAAGATAACAATCAGTGTCAAAAAAGTAACTTTCATTAATTGTAATAAAGATTTTATTATTTTATTATGAGAGTACATCCAAACATGACTTATTTTGTTTCCCAAAGTTTGTATTCATACATAATCATTGAAGTTACATTCAAACACATTCATGCACAGTCATACACACCAGTCCACAGGCATACCTCTTGTGAAACACTATACCCCGGGGCTGGAGGCCCTCAGCAAACCCCAGATAACAGTTACCTTAGCACAGACAGAATGCATTCCAAATAGCACCCTGTTCCCTATATAGTGCATAGGGAACCCTAAGGGCACTGGTCAAAATAAGTGCACTACATAAGGGATAGGGTGCCTTTTGGGATGAATACACAGACAGACTGACTGACGGATAACCTCACAGAACCATGTTCCAGCATCTCCATTAAAAACACAAGCTGTCCTTAAAAACAGAAATGTGCATATATCCCAAATGGCACCCTATTCCCTACATAGTGCACTACTTTTGACCAGATCCCTATGGACCCTGGTCAAAAGTAGTGCACTATGTAGGGAATAGGGTGCCATTTGGGATATATGCACATTTCTGTTTTTAAGGACACTGTATTGGGAATAGAGTGCCTTTTAAGACATTGTAGTCTGGGCATGGGCAGCCTAGCGTTTTAGCTAACTGTAGTACCACTATTATACACAGTAAAGTAACAAAACTATACAATAAAGTCTGTAATAAACAATAAATGAAACATTTTCTATAAATAATAAATAACATTACACGTTTGCACAAATATACAGACAAAAACATGATGAAATGTTCACTTGCAAATGGAATACAGCATTACATATGGGCAACATGTGAGTACATCGGTGAGTAGAGAGAATAATTCCTAATCACAAGATTGTGTGCCAGTGATAGCATGTGCGTGGACACAGTCCCATGGCCCTACCAGACCATATGGCCGTGTGACTAAAGATGTCCTCTCATGCACGGCACCAGTACACTGGGGACTCTACCAGACCCAGTGTAATCTTCTCTGTGTCCCCAGGCAGGGAGCAACGTCCCTGGGTATAGAGGCATCAGAGCAAGGCTCTGTGGATCATGACACCATCTCATAACTAGAACTGATCCAGACAGAGCAGGACCACATTCACTGCCAAGTCTAGGCCTCCTGTGTCATCTTGAATGACAGTAAAGGATCTTTGCTCTGTGACTGAAACAAAAGAAAACATGTACAGTATTATATAATCAATGTAGAAATCGTAGTAGAAATCATAGAAGAAATCTACTATAATAGCTTATGCCTATTTCAATAGTAAGTAAGCATTTCACGGTAAGGTCTACCTGTTTTATTCGACGCATGTGACAAATAAAATTTGATTTGAGCTGAAGTCCTAAATTATGTAATTTTGCCATGCTGTGGTGTAGTTATACTGCTCTCCACTAGATAGCCCCATTCATCTACATCATCTACATCTACACACATAGGTAGGAAGTCTGCTAGTACTGACTCAGAGTAAAAAATTGATACAAATAAATTAATTTACTCTACTGTCAGTCTGTAGTGTCTGCTAAGTGGCCTATATTATATTATTATAATGTGTTGTATATATATATAGCGATATATATATATTTCCACACRATGAGGTTGGAATAATACTGTGAAATTGTGAAAATGTCCTTTTAGTGTAAACGTGTCCGCATACTAGGTTTGGTTTGCTCCTCACAGAACTCGGCTAGGCGAAGTTAAAATAGCATTTCTTGAAAAACAAGAAAATTGCAGTAATAGTACTATTTGTCCATCTTGACGTGCCATAACCAGTATACACTTCCTCAAAATAGTCTGAATTAATCTAAGATAACTCAAGAAATCTGTCATTAATTTTTACGTTTTTGCAGAGGAGATCTTTTAAATTTTACATCTAACTAAGATGTTTGAGTATACTTCAAGTGACAAAATGTGCAGGAAAACGAGTCGTATCTCATTGAATGACAACAAACACTTAATTGAAGAATCCCTACTGTTGACCAATCCCGATGAAGGGGTGTAGACTTCGGCTACAAAACTTCAGCTTGCCTTGAGAAAATGTTTTGTGTGCACGAACAGCCCCAAAAAACCTTGCTAAAGACCAAAACCAACAAAAACGTCAGAAAATGTTGTCATAATATATGCATGAACGGTTTCGGCTGGGAAGCATGCGGATGCCTTAAAAGCTGTTTGAAATGTCAGCCTGTTTTGGTGGGATGTWGTTTAGGCCTGCCTGGTGGCATCGCTAATAGACCAATAAGAAAGAGAGTTCTAAACCTCTCTGCCAATTAGCTAGTTTTCAGACTTCCTCTCCCCACTCCCAGAAAGTCCCAACAAAATTCTTGCTTGAGAAATTGCTCTTGCTAAGAAGCTATTTGTTTTCTTTTTTACCATTTTGATTGAAAACAATCACAGGAAGGTACTTAATTTTTAACCAGAAATGATTTTATATTGAGATAGAAAAAAGGCATTAGGCCTTTAAAGAATCTACTGTACAGACCCTCAAAGCTCAGTGTTCTTGATTCCCTCTATTGCTTGAGGCATGTGTAGACTATCAAAGTAAGGTGCTTTGCCTGTCATAGAATTCATGAAGTAATACTGACCTTCAGAGATCAGTGTCCTCGATGCCCTCTGGTTCCTCCAGGGTGTCCAACCGTCTCTTACAGGCCTCTAGTAGCTTCTTCCTGGGTCCCAGGGGGATGTGTATGGAGGTCAGGTCCTGGTCCGAGCAGAGCAGTAGGGCCTCCAGGTCGATTTTCTCCTTCCTGAAGATGGGCATGAACTCCCCCAGGCTCTGGGAGGCCAGGAAGGTCGCCAGTGGTCCGTTTTCAGGCTCCAGCTCCTCGTCCAGGCCCACATCAGCCTCCTCCCAGGGCAGCTCCTGTAGGTGCCTATCCTGGAGGCTCAGAGCACTGCTGATGCTGTCTATCTCTATTGCATCGTCCAGGCTGGGCTGGCGACGTGGGAGGTGACCACGGAGACGAACGTTAGGGGCCCGGCCTACGGGTTCACTGCCAGCCACAGAACCCTTGTCCCGGGCTCCGATGCCGAAGAGACCGCCAGATACGTAGTTCCGTCGGAACACCATGGTTCCGAGACCTGGCCGGGTGAACAAAGAGTCACGGCCTGAGTCGGCACTGATCTCAGAGTAGGCTGCCTCGTGAAGGCCCGGGTCGCTTATGGCACGGGAAATGTGGGAGATGGTGTCCGCATGGTCGTCGTCATAATCATCATGGTCATCGTCATGGTGATCGTGGTTGTTGCCGTGGTGAGGGAACATGTCCCGGATGTTGAGACGCGAGCGGTCCTTGGAGTTGGCATAGGTGCCCTGTTGAAGGAACATCAATGAATCGGAACCCATTTTAATGGAGCGAACCCAGGTTTCCGCACTAAGCCTGTGGGAAATGTAATGGGTTCTCCATTTAATGTTTGGGAGCATAGTGTGTTTATTTTTCTAAATTGTATTTTCCGTTAGTCAACTGTTTTGGGTGTTGCGTCTCTTTTTACCTGCTTGAGGAACATGACGTCCTGGCCAAGCTGAAGGCCAGACAGCGAACGTACACTCTTCCTCCCATCTTCGTAGATCTTGAAGGTGCCGTCCACCTGTTTCTTCTTCTCTAGCTTCTTCTGAATCTTGGTCCTACCCTTGGCTGTGGAGTGAAGAGTGGCCTATAGAGAGAGAGGATTGCACAGATCGAAACGTGGACTCAGAAGAAGACATTAACACAGATCATTTACAAAATGTAAAGCAAGACATTTGAATAATGCTGACATTTCCTGAGCTTACTCAGGAACGAAAAACAATATCAAATGATTTACTCAAACTGCCGTTGACTATCAAAATAATAGGAAATGCATTAATGAGAAATTGACAGTGAAGTAGCAGGGAAGAAATGCTTTTGACCTGTGAGTATGGCATATTGGAAGTGAGAGTGTTGAACTGAGGAAGTTTGCGGTTTAGCGTGCTGCTGCTGTTATAACTAGTGAAGCTCATGGCATCTGAGTTATCCGACGCTACACTCTCCTTCAGGAACTTCCTCTCCATCCGCTGGTGGTGTTTCTGCTGCATCTTCACACAGTCCTTTATCCTCCTCTCCGCCATGCGGAATGCTCTGTCTTTCAGCTTGCTCACCAGCTTATAGGAAAGGTAGATTTATTTATTCACAATTTAAAACTTCACAAATACCACCATAGCAGTTTGCATACAGGCAGTGGAATTGACTACAATTTAAAAAACAATTTAAATTAAATATATTTTTTAACAACCTACTGATTCAAAATGTGCATTTAGTAGTCTCAATAAAGATGGAATAGGACTCTTCCTGCATATGTTCCTTCACAGCTAATTCGCCAGTGTTAAAAATAAACAAAACAATTTTTTTTTTTAAATCAACACTAAAAGTGTTGAAAGTGAAATTGCCTTTCAAGTAAATTGTAAAGTTACCACCCATGACTGTATTTGTTAGTGACAGAGACATGACTGTTGCATTCATCTACCTTCAGTTCTATGGACTTCACCAAGTGAGTTCCTAAGCTAATATGTTAATGTCATTTAAAAAAAATCTATAACACAATACCATAAATGTTTCATAAGGCCTTATTTTGAGGACCTAGTTTTTCCCTAAAACAGGGGAATGAAACTCATACAGCATCACTTTCTACAAAAACCACACCCTTCACTATCATATTACCCAGCATTCTCTATTGCAGGTATATTTTTAGAATTGTTTTTTGAACGTCTATGTTTGTGCATGTACATTGATTGATTGGTTAATTAATTAATTGATCGTATGCTACTCAAATATAAATTACCCAAAAAAGAATCTAAACTAATCCAATATGTTACGTGGACTTATTTTACCCGTTACTGAAACAGTTGTTCCAGTTTATATGGTTTAGGTAGTCTCATAGCTTATATATAAAACAGAGTGTGTGACAAGAAGGGAATAACATTCAGTTGTCGGAAGTTTACATACACCTTATCCAAATACGTTTAAACTCAGTTTTTCACAATTCCTGATATTTAATCCGAGTACAAATTCCCTGTTTTAAGTCAGTTAAGATCACCACTTTATTTTAAGAATGTGAAATGTCAGAATAATAGTAGAGATAATGATTTATTTCAGCATTTATTTCTTTCATCACATTCCCAGTGGGTCAGAAGTTTACATACACTCAATTAGTATTTGGTAGCATTGCCTTTAAATTGTTTAACTTGGGTCAAATATTTTGTGTAGCCTTCACAAGCTTCCCACAATAAATTGGGTGAATTCTGGCCCATTCCTCCTGACAAAGCTGGTGTAACTGAGTCAAGTTTGTAGGCCTCCTTGCTCGCACACGCTTTTTCAGTTCTGCCCACAAATTTTCTATAGGATTGAGGACAGGGCTTTGTGATGGCCACTCCATTACCTTGACTTTGTTGTCCTTAAGCCATTTTGCCACAACTTTGGAAGTGTGCTTGGGGTCATTCTCCATTTGGAAGACCAAGCTTTGACTTCCTGACTGATGTCTTGAGATGTTGCTCCAATATATCCACATAATTTCCCCCTCCGTGCAAACCGTAGTCTGGCTTTTTTATGGCGGTTTTGGAGCAGTGGCTTCTTCCTTGCTGAACGGCCTTTCAGGTTATGTCGATATAGGACTCGTTTTACTGTGGATATAGATACTTTTGTACCTGTTTCCTCCAGCATCTTCACAAGGTCCCTTGCTGTTGTTCTGGGATTGATTTGCACTTTCTGCACCAACAAGAAATTAACAAGAAATGTGTGGAGTGGTTGAAAAAGGAGTTTTAATGACTCCAACCTAAGTGTATGTAAACTTCCGACTTCAACTGTATTATTTGTATATAAGGTAATCAAAGATGGCGTAGCAGTGCAGACGTGTTTGTCATTGTCCCGTGTAAATGTCGTTTTTTTCCGTCTGTTTTTTATATATTTCAAATCTATTTTTCCATTTTTAAATGAAGTATACCTTCCGGCAACCCGCCTCACCCAATGTGATACGGATCTGCTATTTTTAGACCTTATAGCTATAACCTCCATCGGAAGCTAGCCATCAGAGGCTAACCAGCGAATTAGCTACTAGCTATTTAGTCATTGTTAGCCACTTCTAGCGGCCTTTACCTTTAGCGCAGACACCAGCCGCATTTAGTCTGGATAATACCCGCCAGTCTGCACATGTCAACCCTGGACCATTACTCCATATCATCGCAGCTAGCTGGCTGCTACCGAGTGGCCCAGCCCCAAAGCTAGCCTTGAGCCATTCCCATCTCCCGGCCTGCTCAGTGGACCCTATGATCACTCGGATACAGAGCTGATGCCTCCCGGAATCATCACTATCACGACTGGAAGCCACTACATCAACAGATTCCTGCCGTAAGCTCTGGACCTTTGCATCGGATCATAGCTAGCTAGCTGCTACCGAGTGGCTATAGTGGCTAACACCCTTGTCCCAAAGCAAGCACCAGTTAGCCTCGAGCCAGGCGCATTCCTCGGCTAGCAAACAAAATTACTCCAGCTACAATATCTCTTTTGCCAATTGGCCTGGACCCTTTGTCGACACGGAGTCCCGCCGATCCATCAAACTGGTCTGCCGACCTAATTCCGTCCATTGTGCCCTCAATCGGCCTTTGCCGGACGTCGGTGAAGTCGCTTCTGCTAGCCCCGGCCTGCTATCTTTATGTACGCCGTGTCTCCCGCTTGCTAGCGTAGTAACGACTACCTAACGGCTTCCCTGTTTAATCTATTGCTGTTCACTGGACCCTATGATCACCTGGCTACAGAGCTGATGCCTGCTGGACTGTTCATTAAATCACGGTACTCCATTTTGTTTATTCTGTTTATCTGTCGGCCCCAGCCTCGAACTCAGGCGCTGTGTGTAGTTAACTGACCCTCTCTGCCCATTCATCGCCATTTTACCTGTTGTTGTTGTTGTCTTAGCTGATTAGCTGTTGTTGTCTTACCCGGTGTTGTCTTAGCTAGCTCTCCCAATCAACACCTGTGATTGCTTTATGCCTCGCTTTATGTCTCTCTCAAATGTCAATATGCCTTGTATACTGTTGTTTAGGGTAGTTATCATTGTTTTATTTTACTGAGGAGCCCCTAGCCCTCAACATGCCTCAGATACCTATTTTGTCCCACCTCTTTTGTCCCACCTCCCACGCATGCCATGACCTCACCTAGCATAACTAGTGCCTCCAGAGATGCAACCTTTCTCATCATCACTCAATGCCCGGGTTTACCTCCACTCTACCCGCACCCTACCATACCCGTCTGTACATTATGCCCTGAATCTATTCTGCCACGCCCAGAAATCTGCTCCTTTAATTCTCTGTCGCCAACGCACTAAACGACCAGTAGCCTTTAGCCGTACCCTCATCCTACTCCTCCTTTGTTCCTCGGGTGATGTAGAGGTTAACCCAGGCCCTGTGTGTCCCCAGGCGCTCTCATTTGTTGACTTCTGAAACGGTAAAAGCCTTGGTTTCATGCATGTTAACATCAGAAGCCTCCTCCCTAAGTTTGTTTTACTCACTGCTTTTGCACACTCCGCCAACCCTGATGTCCTTGTCGTGTCTGAATCCTGGCTCTTCAAAGGGGGTGACACTCTAGAGCCAAACTGTTATAGACCTATATCCATCCTGCCCTGCCTTTCTAAAGTCTTCGAAAGCCAAGTTAACAAGCAGATCACTGACCATCTTGAATCCCACCGTACCTTCTCCGCTGTGCAATCCGGTTTCCGAGCCGGTCACGGGTGCACCTCAGCCACGCTCAAGGTACTAAACGATATCATAACCGCAGACAATAAAAGACAGTACTGTGCATCCGTCTTCATCGACCTGGCCAAGGCTTTCGACTCTGTCAATCACCACATTCTTATCGGCACACTCAACAGCCTTGGTTTCTCAAATGACTGGTTGACCAACTACTTCTCAGATAGAGTTCAGTGTGTGAAATCGGAGGGCCTGTTGTCTGGACCTCTGGCAGTCTCTATGGGGTTGCCACAGGGTTCAATTCTCGGGCCGACRCTTTTCTCTGTATATATCAATGATGTCGCTCTTGCTGCTAGTGATTCCTTGATCCACCTCTARGCAGACGACACCATTCTGTACACATCTGGCCCTTCTTGGGACACTGTGTTAACAAACCTCCAAACGAGCTTCAATGCCATACAACACTCCTTCCGTGGCCTCCAACTGCTCTTAAACGCTAGTAAAACTAAATGCATGCTCTTCAACCGATCGCTGCCCGCACCTGCCCGCCCGACTAGCATCACTACTCTGGACGATTCTGACTTAGAATATGCGGACAACTACAAATACCTAGGTGTCTGGTTAGACTGTAAACTCTCCTTCAAGACTCATATTAAGCATCTCCAATCCAAAATTAAACCTAGAACCGCCTTCCTATTTCGCAACAAAGCATCCTTCACTCATGCTGCCAAACATACCCTCGTAAAACTGACTATCCTACCGATCCTCGACTTCGGCGATGTCATTTACAAAATAGCCTCCAACACTCTACTCAGCAAACTGGATGCAGTCTATCACAGTGCCATCCATTTTGTCACCAAAGCCCCATATACCACCCACCACTGCGACCTGTATGCTCTCGTCGGCTGGCCCTCGCTTCATATTCGTCGCCAGACCCACTGGCTCCAGGTCATCTATAAGTCTTTGCAAGGTAAAGCTCCGCCTTATCTCAGCTCACTGGTCACCATAACAACACCCACCCGTAGCATGTGCTCCAGCAGGTATATCTCACTGGTCATCCCCAAAGCCAACACCTACTTTGGCCGCCTTTCCTTCCAGTTCTCTGCTGCCAATGACTGAAAGGAATTGCAAAAATCGCTGAAGTTGGAGACTTATATCTCCCTCACTAACTTTAAGCATCAGCTATCTGAGCAGCTCACCGATCGCTGCAGCTGTACACAGCCCATCTGTTAAGAACCCATCCAACTACCTACCTCATCCCCATATTGTTTTTATAAACTTTTTTGCACACCAGTATTTCTACTTGCACATCATCATCTGCACATCTATCACTCCAGTGTTAATTTGCTGAATTGTAATTACTTCGCTACTATGGCCTATTTATTGCCTTACCTCCTTTATTGCCTCCTCCATTTGCACACACTGTATATAGATGTTTCTATTGTGTTATTGACTGTACTTTTGTTTATCCCATGTGTAACACTGTGTTGTTGTTTTTTGTCGCACTTCTTTGCTTTKTCTTGGCCAGGTCGCAGTTGTAAATGAGAACTTGTTCTCAACTGACCTACTTGGTTAAATAAAGGCGTAAAAAAAGAATATATATATATATATATATATATATATGTCGTGTCTTTGGCTATGCCAGATTAATTGCTATGACATGCTATTCTATAAAATAATTTCTCCGTAATTAATATTACCTGATTGAACTAATCATGTAAATATAATTAACTAGAGAGGGACACCACGAAATAATATTTATAGAGCTGTTATCTTCCAAATAAACTCTTAAAGATTTAGTAATATTTTACATCCATAGCAGTCACATTAATCGTCATTTTATTCAGTCTCATCTGAAAGTGGTAAATCCTTGGTTATCTGCAAGAATCCTGGCTAACAAGTTGAATTAGCAATACAAAATTGGGTTTAATTATTTATTTACTAAATACCTAACTAATCACACAGAAACACACATACACAATTAAATCATAACTTGATTACAAAGTGCCGTCATAAAGAAAAACGTCCCTAGCGGGCGGAATAGATATGACAGCTTGTTACACAAAGAAAAGGGGCGGGATTTTAGTGAAAGAGCGGGAGACTGGAACATAGGCGAAGCTGTACCATCGTAAATACCGTATCTTATGCATTCTAAATTACCGCCCATATGGAAAGGAAAATGCAATAAATATTTACTCTGAGCTGCGCTTCAGTAGGTTGGTGGTAGATGGACCGTGTCGCCAACCCGAGTCCTCTGTCCTTTGAAGAATGTCTCTGGTGGTCGCTGGATACGTTGGAGTAACGTTGATGTGTAGTAGACGGGATACCTTCCTAACCTGCGTTTGTAGCAGCTGTTGCCAACTCAACGGCTAGGAGGTATCACTTCTGTAGTGAATACGAGTTCAAAGTTRATACCATTTACAACCAAAGTCCATGCTGATGTTGGCTTAGTTCTGTAGTTATTATCTGAACCATTCTGACATCGGATCGTCATCCTAAATGTACCCAGAACAGGAAGTTATATTTTTGTCAATGGCTTTTATAGTGGAGGGAGAGGGGTGTGTCTGAAAAGTTTATAACCCATGTCTCTTCACAGGGGCGGGCCCCTAGTTGAGCAGAAGCCCAAATTTATGAAAATCCAAATCTCTCATTTGGAAGCTAAAATTACATTTAATCTCTTCACAAATAATTTCATATTCAAACATTTGAATTAAACAACAATTCCATGTGAATCCGATACCTCTGACGTTTAGACTTTCCACAGTAGAGTTTGTCATTCTATCATTGATGAGAATGTGTCAGAGGGCAACCGAACTGACATAATATACCTTAAGTACCACCGCATATGTTCAGTTGGTCGGATTACCAGAATATAGTTCATTTCCCCCCACTTCTGATGTTCCCAGAATCTCTATGTTAACCAAGGGGTTTTCTTATGTCACATCAGTTATAGTAGGGAGAGGGAAAAGGGGGGAAAGAGGTATTTATGACTGTCATAAACCTACCCCTAGGCCAACGTCATGACATATATATATATGGAGTGGGGGATTGCATAAGCCTTCTGGAAGATCTGATGAAGGAGAGGATGGCGGACATGAAAAAAAGGAGAGAAGTGGAATATGTTGTGAGTGAATATGGAATGGAGAATAACACAGAACTTTTGGAAGAGCTACAGAAGGAAATTGAACGTGACGAGAGTGAGGTTGAATAAAATGCGGTGGCAGGTACAGTGATGACCGCCGAGAAGGAGCTGAGTGTAGAGGGAAGCGGTGTGGTGAGGAAGGTTGGCGTCAAGTGCAAAAAGAGAGTTACACGCTCCAGTAGCTCAGAGATGGAACCTGACGAGAGTGAGGACCGGCGAGTTTGGACATGATAATGAAGCATCTGGTCCAGTAGGAGTGATTTTTTGGGAGAAAGTGGACCCTTGCCTTTTGGCGGATCCATTTGTGGTTTCAGGGTGGGTGAGAAAGGAGTTGGGTGAAGTTGAATCAGTGAAGCTAGCCTGTGGTGGACTTGTGATATTTGTTTGTGTTTCTTTTGATCAGAGGGAGCAGGCGCTCCATGTCGCACGACTTAGGTCAATATTTGTTTCTTGCTTTGCTCTTAGGAACAGGGCACCATTGAAAATAGTAATTTTTGGGGTAGCGTTAAGTTTGGAGATGGCTATTGAAGATTCCTGATATTTGTGGCGCCCGCCGTTTGGTGTGTCGCAGACTTGGTGGTGAAACAGAGGAGTCACTGTCATTCCTTTTGAATCAGAATCTCCACCCTACAAAGTCATGTTAGGATATATCAGTTATCCTGTTAGACATTTGTGCGAAATCTACTGCGTTGTTTCACGTGCAACATTCATGGTCATGTTGCATCAAATCAAATTGTATTAGTCACATGTGCCGAATACAACAGGTGTAGTAGACCTTATAGTGAAATGCTTACTTATAAGCCCTTAACCAACAATGCAGTTTTAAGAAAAATAAGTGTGAAGTAAAAAATAGATAAGTTAAAAATAAAAATAACTAATAATTAAAGAGCAGCAGTAAAATAACAGTAGCAGGGCTATATACAGGGGTTACCGGTACAGAGTCAATGTGCGGGGGCACAGGATAGTTGAGGTAATATGTACAAGTAGGTAGAGTTAAAGTGACTATGCATAGATAATAAACAGAGTAACAGCAATGTAAAAAGAGAGGGGAGGGGGGCAATGCAAATAGTCTGGGTAGCCATTTGATTAGCTGTTCAGGATTCTTATGGCTTGGGGGTAGAAGCAGTGTATAGGAGGGAGAATCCTAGATGTGGGAAGTGTGTTGGAGGACAAGGACAGAGAATTGTGTAGTTTTGGTGGATACAGTTGTGTGTGTTACCTGTAGGGGTGCCCATGTTGCTGGGGATCGGAAGTGTCCGGTGCAAGAGATGCAGGTTGAAATGGCCACAGTCAGAGTAGTGCATAAGGTAACGTATGCTGAGGTAGTGAAGAAAGTAGAGGATGGGTCAAGAGTGAGGGTTCTGAGAGAATCCCTGTGAGTAGACCGAGGCCTATGAGTGATTTATGCTTCAGTAAGGTTGGGTTCTTAACGTTCATAGCAATGGTTATCAACTGTACAGCAGAGATGGAAAGTAAATCACAGAAAATATATGTGGTGGCAGCAGCAGATAAAAGTTTTTGAAATATACCCACATTGGCTGTATTCCAATAGGAATTACACATGACCTTACAGGCCAAATGTGGCCTGTAAACCATGAGTTTCAGGCCATTGTATTAAACTCAGAAAAAAATATTTACATTTGTTCCTAAAGTAGTACAAACACTTGTCACTGTAGTGGTACCCTGTAAGGTCATCCTGTTTACCTTCCGTTATTAGTGCATACATACTTGTACCCCAGTTCATACCTCAGGCCTGGAAGTAGGTTTCCCAAAACCCAAAAAGGATTTCAGATTTCCTGCTTCTGTTTCCAGAAAAAGCCCCCACAAAAATGTGCAACCCTGCCTGTAAATCACATTATGTTGGTTGGCAAAGTGATGTGTAATTTCTATTGGAATAAGACAGAGTTAGGATGTCCAACAGTTGGATTTTTATATTGACCTTCAACCTTCATTCAGAATGACTACCAAGGGTAGGGTTATGATGAGACTACCTAAACATTTAAACTGGAGCAAAAAATCTAACTAACATTGGATTAGTTAAAAAAATATGTATTATTTATCTTTGTGTAGCATAAGATTAATCAATGTATATGAACAAACATAGATAATGAAAGAAACCATTTTTTTTTTTTTTATCTACCTGCAATAGAGCATGCTGGGAAATATGATAATGATGGGTGTGGTTTGATTCAAAGTGATGGTGTATGAGTTTCAGGCCCCTCTATTAGGGTAAAACTAGGCCCTCAAAATAAGGCCTTATGAAATGCTGTACGTATGGTATTATGGCATTCTCTCCACCAGCTTCATGAGGTAGTCACCTGGAATGCATTTCAATTAACAAGTATGCCTTGTTAAAGTTCATTTGTGGAATTCCTTTCCTTCTTAATGTGTTTGAGCCAGTCAATTGTGTTGTGACAATGTAGGGGTGGTATACAGAAGATAGCCCTATTTGGTAAAAGACCAAGTCCATATTATGCCAAGAACAGCTCAAATAAGCAAAGAGAAACAACAGTCCCTCATTACTTTAAGACATGAAGGTCAGTCAATGGGGAACATGAAAGTTTCTTCAAGTGCAGTCACAAAAACCATCAAGCACAATGATGAAACTGGTTCTCATGAGGACCGCCACAGGAAAGGACCCAGAGTTACCTCTGCTGCAGAGGATAAGTTCATTAAAGTTACCAGCCTCAGAAATTACAGCCCAAATAAATGCTTCAGAGTTCAAGTAACAGACACATCTCAACATCAACTGTTCAGAGGAGACTGCGTGAATCAGGCATTCATGGTCGAATTGCTGCAAAGAAAACACTACCAAAGGACACCAATAAGAAGAGACTTGCTTGGGCCAAGAAACACGAGCAATGGACATTAGACCGGTGGAAATCTGTCCTTTGGTCTGCACATTTGCGGCCTGCTGGAGGTCATTTTGCAGGGCTCTGGCAGTGCTCCTCCTTGCACAAAGGCGGAGGTAGCGGTCCTGCTGCTGGGTTGTTGCCCTCCTACAGCCTCCTCCACGTCTCCTGATGTACTGGCCTGTCTCCTGGTAGCGCCTCCATGCTCTGGACACTACGCTGACAGACACAGCAAACCTTCTTGCCACAGCTCGCARTGATGTGCCATCCTGGATGAGCTGCACTACCTGAGCCACTTGTGTGGGTTGTAGACTCCGTCTCATGCTACCACTAGAGTGAAAGCACCGCCAGCATTCAAAAGTGACCAAAACATCAGCCAGGAAGCATAGGAACTGAGAAGTGGTCTGTGGTCACCACCTGCAGAACTACTCCTTTATTGGGGGTGTCTTGCTAATTGCCTATAATTTCCACCTTTTGTCTATTCCATTTGCACAACAGCATGTGAAATTTATTGTCAATCAGTGTTGCTTCCTAAGTGGACAGTTTGACTTCACAGAAGTGTGATTGACTTGGAGTTACATTGTGTTGTTTAAGTGTTTTTWTTTWTTTTTTGAGCAGTGTATATATATTTCTTTTAGGATCTCACTTGGTGAAGTCCACAGTACCGAGAATGGATGAATGCAACAACTATGTTTCTGTCACTAACAAATACAGTCATGGGTGGTAATGCTACAACTTACTTGAAAGGCAATGCACTCTGGGAAATATTTGAATAAGGCTTTACACTAAGCAGTGTCTAAATTTAACACTGTTCGGTGTCTATATGGATCCATAGACTCAACACTTTCTGTGTTATTTAGTTATTTTTGACACAGAAAAATTTGCTGGGTTGTCATTGGTCCTGACACCTCACCTTGGGGTTGAGGGCCGACTGCTTGGCGGCGATGGAGTCCAGGTACCGGACACAGTCCATGTGGCTCTTGGTGGCGGCCATGTCGAGGGGTGTGTGGTAGTCATTGTCCAGGCACCACACGTTGGCTCCAAACGACACCAGGAAGGATAGGCAGTTGTGGTGGCCGTTGGCAGCGGCCAGGTGGAGCGGAGTGTTCCCCCAGATATCACACTTGTCCTGGTCACCTCTGGGAGAGGGAGAGAGGGAAAAGGAACAGAGGGATTAAGAGCATATGTTACAGAGTACACGATAAAACATACTTCGGCCTTTTACTCCTACTGCTGCATCAGCCATCCATAACTGTAATAAGGACTCAAATTATTGCATGCCAGTTTATGGAGAACATTTAATTCTACGAATAGGTGTAACCTATTTCCAGGAAACGGGGCCATAGTGTATGAATTTGTGTGTGTGACACAGGGTTTGCACAGAGAATTATATTTCACTTCCTGCTTCGCGGGTCAGGGTCCYTCCTCTTCCTGTGATCCCCCCGTTGTGGTGTGATCAACAATTGACTGGGTGCAGGTAAAACATTACAGTGGTGTTACCATGTATTATTCAACACATGGACCGAGAGTCTTTTTTCTCACAGACACCCAGAGAAGCTGTGACTACACAGAGCCACAAGGTCAACACCTGTGCCATGTCCAGATGCCAAACGTTGTCGAACGTGATTCCTTATTGTACATGCCAGCGAGGCATGTTTGTTTTACATAGTATACAGTGACTTCGGAAAGTAATCAGATCCCTTGACTGTTTCCACATTTACAGCCCTACTCTAAAAAAAGAAATATTTCTATTTTATTTCAACTTTATTTAACTAGGCAAGTCAGTTAAGAACAAATTCTTATTTACAATGACGGCCTACCAAAAGGCAAAAGGCCTCCTGCGGGGACAGGGGCTGGGATATATTCCCCCTCCGTGCCAACCGTAGTCTGGCTTTTTTATGGCGGTTTTTGGAGCAGTGGCTTCTTCCTTGCTGACGGCCTCAGGTTATGTCGATATTAGGACTCGTTTTACTGTGGATATAGATACTTTGTACCTGTTTCCTCCAGCATCTTCACAGGGTCCTTCTGTTGTTCTGGGATTGATTTGCACTTTCTGCACCAACACAGAACATTAACAGAGAAATGTGTGGAGTGGTTGAAAAGGAGTATGACTCAACTAAGTGTGCGTAACTTCCGACTTAAACTGTATTATTTGTATATAAGGTAACAAAGATGGCGTAGCAGTGCAGACTGTGTTTGTCATGTCCCGTGTAAATGTCGTTTTTTTCCGGCTGTTTTTTATATAGTTCAACATCTATTTTCCATTTTTAATGAAGATACCTTCCGGCAACGCCGCCTCACCAATGTATACGGAGCTGATTTTAGACCTTATAGCTATACCCCAGTCGAAAGCTGCATCAGAGCTAACCAGCGAATTAGCTACTAGCTATTTTAGTCAGTTGTTGAGCCACGTTCTAGCGGCCTTTTACCGTTAGCAGCAGACACCAGCCGCATTTAGGATAATACCCGCAGTCTGCACCATGCACCCTGGACCGTTAGCCATATCCATCGGCAGCTAGCTGGCTGCTACCGACGTGGGCCCAGCCCAAAGCTAGCCTATGGCATTCCACTTCCCGGCCTGCTCGTGGACCCTTGATCACTCGTTACAGACTGATGCCTCCCGCGGATACATCACTTCAGACTGGAAGCCACTACACACAAGATTCCTGCCGTAAGCTCTGGACCTTTGATCGGCTCATAGCTTGCTAGCTGCTACCGAGTGGCTATAGTTGGCTAACCCCTTGTCCCAAAGCAAGCACCCAGTTAGCCTCGAGCCAGGCGCATTCACTCGGCTACGCAACCAAATTACCCAGCTACAATATCTTTTTGCCAATTGCCTGGGACCTTTGTCGACACGGACGCCCGCCGATCACAACTGTCTGCCGACCTAATTCCGTCCATTGCCTTCAATGGGCCTTTGCCGGACGTCGTGAACGTCGCTTCGGCTAGCCCCGGCCTGCTTCGTTTATGTACGCCGTGTCTCCGCGTGCGTAGCGTAGTAGACTACCCTAACGCGCTTCCCTGTTTAATCATTCGGTTCACTGGACCTATGATCACCTGGCTACAGAGGCCTGTGCCTGCTGGATGTCATTATAATCAACGTACTCCATTTTGTTTAATTCTGTTTATCTGGTCGCCCCAGCTCGAATCAGGCGCTGTGTGTATTACTGACCTTCTCTCGCCATTCATCGCCATTGTTACCTGTTGTGTTGTTTGTCTGAGCCTGATTTAGCTGTTTGTTGTCTTACCCGGTGTTGTCGAAGCGTGCTCTCCCTCAACACCTGTGATTGCGTTAGCCTCGCTTTATGTCTCTCTCAAATGTCAATACTGCCGTTGTATACTGTTGTTTAGGGTACGTTAGTATTGTTTTTATTTTACTGAGGAGCCCCTAGCCCTCAACATGCCTCAGATACTGATTTTGTCCCACTCTTTTGTTCCCACCTCCCACGCATGCCATGACACTCCCTAGCACATAGTGCCTCCAGAGATGCACCTTTCTCATCACACTCATATGCGCGGTTTACCTCACTTCTACCCGCACCGCTTACCATACCGTCTGTACATTATCCCTGAATCTATCTGCCACGCCCAACTCTGCTCCTTTTAATTCTTGTCGCCAAAACCGCACTAACGACCAGCTAGCTTTAGCCGTACCTCATCCTACTCCTCCTTTGGTTCGGGTGATGTAGAGGTTAACCCAGGCCCTGTGTGTCCCCGAGGCGCTCTCAATTCGTTGATTCTGAACGGTAAAAGCCTTGGTTTCCATGCCATGTGTACCATTCAGAGCCTCCTCCCTAAGTTTGTTTTACTCACGGCTTTTGCACACTCCCCAACCCTGATGTCCTTGTCGGGTCTGAATCTGGCTCTTCAAGGGGGGAGCACTCGAGAGCAACTGTTATAGACTGATTCATCCTGCCCTGCCCTTTCTAGTTCTTTCGAAAGCCAGTTAACAAGCAGATCACTGACCATTCTTGAATCCCACCGTCCTTCTCTTCGGTGCAATCCGGTTTCCAAAACTGGTCACGGTGCACCTCAGCCACGCTCAAGGTACTGAAACATATCATAACCGCAGACAATGAACAGACAGTACTGTGCTCCGCTTCATCGATCCCTGGCCAATGGCTTTCGACTCTGTCAATCACCACATTCTATCGGCACACTCACAGCCTGTGGTTTCCAATATGACTGCGTTGACCAACTACTTCTCAGAGAGTTCAGTGTGTGAAAACCTCGAGGGCCTGTTGTCTGGACTCTGGCAGTCATCTATATGGGGTTGCCCACGGGTTCATCATCGGGCCGACCCTTTTCTCTGTATAATATCACTGATGTCGCTCTGCTGCTATGAATTTCCTTGATCCACCTCTATCAGACGACACCATTCTGTACACATCTGGCCTCTTTGTGGAACTGTGTTAACAAACCTCCAAACGAGCTTCAAGCCATGACAAACACTCCTTCGTGGCCCTCAATGCTCTGAAACGCTAGTAAACTAAATTGCATGCGTCTAACCGATCGCTGCCCGACCTGCCGCCCGACTAGCCATCACATCTCTGGACGATTTCTGACTTAGAATATGCGGACAATACAAACTAACCAGGTGTCTGGTTAGACTGTAAACTCTCCTTCAACGACTCATATTAAGCATCTCCATCCAACATTAACTAGAACCGCCTTCCTAAATCGCACAAAGCATCTTCACTCATTGCGCCAAACATACCCGTAAAAACTGACTATCCTACCGATCTCGACTTCGGCGATGTCATTTACCAAATAGGCCTCCAACACTCTGCTCACGCAAACTGGATGCAGTCTATCACAGTGCCATCCATTTTGTCACCAAAGCCCCATATACCCCCACCCCCAATGCGCCGCTGTATGCTTCTCGTCGGCTGTGCCCCTCGCTTCATATTCGTCGCCAGACCCACTGGCTCCAGGTCATCTATAAGTCTTTGCAAGGGTAAAGCTCCGCCTTATCTCAGCTCACTGGTCACCATAACAACACCCACGTAGCATTTGCTCCAGCAGGTATATCACTGGTCATCCCCAAAGCCAACACCTACTTTGGCCGCCTTTCCTCCAGTTCTCTGCTGGCCAATGACTGAAAGGGAATTGCAAAATCGCTGAAGTTGGAGACTTATCTCCCTCACTAACTTTAAGCATAGCTATCTGAGCAGCTCACCGATCGCTGCAGCTGTACACAGCCCATCTGTTAAGAACCCATCCAACTACCTACCTCATCCCATATTGTTTTTATAAACTTTTTTGCACACCGTATTTCTACTTGCACATCATTCATCTGCACATTATCACTCCAGTGTTAATTTGCTGAATTGTATTCTTCGCTACTTGGCCTATTTATGCCTTGACTCCTTTATTGCCTCCTCCATTTGCACACCTGTTATAGATGTTTCTATTGTGTTTTGACTGTACTTTGTTTTCCATGTGAACACTGGTTGTTTGTTTTTTGTCGCACTTCTTTGCTTTATCTTGGCCAGTCGCAGTTGTAAATGAGAACTTGTTCTCAACTGACCTACTTGGTTAAATAAAGGCGTAAAAAAGAATATATATATATATATAATATAATGTCGTGTCTTTGCATGCCAGATTAATTGCTATGACTGCTATTCTATAAAATAATTTCTCCGTAATTAATATTACCTGATTGAACTAATCATGTAATATAATTAACTAGAGAGGGACACCACGAAATAATATTTATAGAGCTGTTATCTTCCAAATAACTCTTAAGATTTAGTAATATTTACATCCATAGCAGTCACAGTAATCGTCATTTTATTCAGTCTCATCGAAAGTGGTAAATCCTTGTTATCTGCAAGATCCTGGCTAACAAGTTGAATTAGCACTACCAATTGGGTTTAATTATGTATTTACTAATACCTAACTAATCACACAGAAACACACATACACAATTAAATCATACTTGATTACAAAGTGCCGTCATAAGAAAAACGTCCCTAGCGGGCGGAATAGATATGACAGCTGTTACACAAAGAAAGGGGCGGGATTTAGTGAAAGAGCGGGAGACTGGAACATAGGCGAAGCGTACATCGTAAATACCGTATCTTATGCATTCTAAATTACCGCCCATATGGAAAGGAAAAGGCAATAAATGATTTACTCTGAGCTGCCGCTCAGTAGGTTGGTGTAGATGGACCGTGTCGCCAACCCGAGCTCCCTGTCCTTTGAAGAATGTCTCTGGTGGTCGCTGGATACGTTGGAGTACGTTGATGTGTAGTAGACGGGATACCTTCCTAACCTGCGTTTGTAGCAGCTGTTGCCAACTCAACGGCTAGGAGGTATCACTCTTGTAGTGAATCACGAGTTCAAAGTTCATACATTACAACCAAGTCCAGCTGGAGTGGCTTAGTGCTGTAGTTATTATCTGAACCATTCTTGACATCGGATCGTCATCCTAAATGGTCCCAGAACAGAAGTTATTTTTTGGTCAATGGCTTTTTATGTGGAGTGGAGAGCGGGTGTGTCTGAAAAGTTTGTATCACCCCTGTCTCTTTCACAGGGGCGCCCTAGTTGAGCAGAACCAAATTTTATGACAATCAAATCTTCTCATTTGGAAGCTAAAATATCTTTAATTCTTCACAAATACATTCATATCAACATTTGAATTAAACAACACACATGTAATCCGATACCTCTGGACGTTTAGACTTCCACAGTAGAGTTGTCATTCTATCATTGTGAGAAGTGTCCGAGGGCAACCGGAACTTTTGAATATATAACCTTAAGTACACCGCATATGTTCATTGTCGGATACCAGAATATCGTTCATTTCCCCCCACTTCGATTTCCCAGACTCTATGTAACCAAGGTTTTTTCTTACGTCACATCAGTTATAGTAGGGAGAGGGAAAAGGGGGAAAGAGGTATTATGACTTGTCATCACCTACCCCTGCCAACGTCATGACATATATATATATGGAGTGGGGGATTGCAAAGCCTTCTGGAGATCTGATGAAGGAGAGGATGGCGGACATGAAAGAGAAGAAGTGGAATATGTTGTGAGTGAATATGGAATGGAGAATAACACAGAACTTTTGGAAGAGCTACAGAAGGAAATTGACGTGACGAGAGTGAGGTGAATAAAATGCGGTGGCAGGTACAGTGATGACCGCCGAGAAGGAGCTGAGTGTAGGGAAGCGGTGTGGTGAGGAAGGTTGGCGTCAAGTGAAAGAGAGTTACACGCTCCAGTAGCTCAGAGATGGACCCTGACGAGAGTGAGGACCGGCGAGTTTGGACATGATAATGAAGCATCTGGTCCTAGGAGTGATTTTTGGGAAAGTGGACCCTTGCCTTTTGGCGGATCCATTTGTGGTTTCAGGGTGGGTGAGAAAGGAGTTGGGTGAAGTTGAATCAGTGAAGCTAGCCTGTGGTGGACTTGTGATATTGTTTGTGTTTCTTTTGATCAGAGGGAGCAGGCGCTCCATGTCGCACGACTTAGGTCAATATTTGTTTCTTGCTTTGCTCTTAGGAACAGGGCACCATTGAAAATAGTAATTTTTGGGTAGCGTTAAGTTGGGAGATGGCTATTGAAGATTCCTGATATTTGTGGCGCCCGCCGTTTGGTGTGTCGCAGACTTGGTGGTGAAACAGAGGAGTCACTGTCATTCCTTTTGAATCAGAATCTCCACCCTACAAAGTCATGAGGATATATCAGTTATCCTGTTAGACATTTGTGCGAAATCTACTGCGTTGTTTCACGTGCAACATTCATGGTCATGTTGCATCAATCAAATTGTATTAGTCACATGTGCCGAATACAACAGGTGTAGTAGGACCTTATAGTGAAATGCTTACTTATAAGCCCTTAACCAACAATGCAGTTTTAAGAAAATAAGTGTGAAGTAAAAATAGATAAGTTAAAATAAAAATAACTAATATTAAAGAGCAGCGTAAAATAACAGTAGCAGGGCTATATACAGGGTTACCGGTACAGAGTCAATGTGCGGGGCCACAGGATAGTTGAGGTAATATGTACAGTAGGTAGAGTTAAAGTGACTATGCATAGATATATAAACAGAGTAACAGCATGTAAAAAGAGAGGGGAGGGGGGCAATGCAAATAGTCTGGGTAGCCATTTGATTAGCTGTTCAGGATCTTATGGCTTGGGGGTAGAAGCAGTGTATAGGAGGGAGAATCCTAGATGTGGAAGTGGTTGGAGGACAAGGACAAGAGATTGTGTAGTTTTGGTGGATACAGTTGTGTGTGTTACCTGTAGGGGTGCCCATGTTGCTGGGGATCGGAAGTGTCCGGTGCAAGAGATGCAGGTTGAAATGGCCACAGTCAGAGTAGTGCATAAGGTAACGTATGCTGAGGTAGTGAAGAAAGTAGAGGATGGGTCAAGAGTGAGGGTTCTGAGAGAATCCCTGTGAGTAGACCGAGGCCTATGAGTGATTTATGCTTCAGTAAGGTTGGGTTCTTAACGTTCATAGCAATGGTTATCAACTGTACAGCAGAGATGGAAAGTAATCACAGAAAATATATGTGGTGGCAGCAGCAGATAAAAGTTTTTGAAATATACCCACATTGGCTGTATTCCAATAGGATTACACATGACCTACAGGCCAAATGTGGCCTGTAAACCATGAGTTTTCAGGCCATTGTATTAACTCAGAAAAAAATATTTACATTTGTTCCTAAAGTAGTCACACACTTGTCACTGTAGTGGTACCCTGTAAGGTCATCCTGTTTACCTTCCGTTATTAGTGCATACATCCTTGTACCCCAGTTCATACCTCAGGCCTGGAAGTAGGTTTCCCAAAACCCAAAAAGGATTCAGATTTCCTGCTTCTGTTTCCAGAAAAAGCCCCCACAAAAATGTGCAACCCTGCCTGTAATCACATTATGTTGGTTGGCAAAGTGATGTGTAATTTCTATTGAATAAGACAGAGTTGGATGTCCAACAGTTGGATTTTATATTGACCTTCAACCTTCATTCAGAATGACTACCAAGGGTAGGGTTATGATGAGACTACCTAAACATTTAAACTGGAGCAAAAAATCTAACTAACATTGGATTAGTTAAAAAATATGTATTATTTATCTTTGTGTAGCATATAGATTAATCAATGTATATGAACAACATAGATAATGAAAGAAACCATTTTTTTTTTTTATCTACCTGCAATAGAGCATGCTGGGAAATATGATATATGAGGTGTGGTTTGATTCAAGTGATGGTGTATGAGTTTTCTTCCCACAATAAGTTAGGTGAATTTTGGCCCATTCCTCCTGACAAAGCTGGTGTAACTAAGTCAGGTTTGTAGGCCCCCTTGCTCGCATACACTTTTTCAGTTCTGCCCACCAATTTTCTATAGGATTGAGGTCAGGGCTTTGTGATGGCCACTCCAATACCTTGACTTTGTTGTCCTTAAGCCATTTTGCCACAACTTTGGAAGTGTGCTTGGGGTCATTGTCCATTTGGAAGACCCATTTGCGACCAAGCTTTATCTTCCTGACTGATGTCTTGAGATGTTGCTTCAATATATCCACATCATTTTCCTTCCTCATTAAGTCATCTATTTTGTGAAGTGCATCAGTCCCTCCTGCAGCAAAGCAACCACACAACATGATGCTGCCACCCCCGTGCTTCACGGTTGGGATGGTGTTCTTCGGTTTGCAAGCCTCCCCTTTTTTCCTCCAAAACATAACGATGGTCATTATGGCCAAACAGTTCTATTTTGGTTTCATCAGACCAGAGGACATTTCTCCAAAAAGTACGATCTTTGTCCCCATGTGCAATTACAAACCGTAGTCTGGSTTTTTTATGGCGGTTTTGGAGCAGTGGCTTCTTCCTTGCTGAGCGGCCTAACAGGTTATGTCGATATAGGACTCGTTTTACTGTGGATATAGATACTTTGTACCTGTTTCCTCCAGCATCTTCACAGGGTCCTTTTCTGTTGTTCTGGGATTGATTTCTACTTTTCGCACCATAGTACGTTCATCTCTAGGAGACAGAACGCGTCTCCTTCCTGAGCGGGATGACGACTGCGTGGTCCCATGGTGTTTATACTTCGCGTACTATTGTTTGTACAGATGAACGTGGTACCTTCATGCATTTGGAAATTGCTCCCAAGGATGAACCAGACTTGTGGAGGTCTATAATTTTTTTCTGAGGTCTTGGCTGATTTCTTTTGATTTTCCCATGATGTCAAGAAAAGAGACACTGAGTTTGAAGGTAGGCCTTGAAATACATCCACAGGTACACCTCCAATTAACTCAAATCATGTCAAATAGCCTATCAGAAGCTTCTAAAGCCATGACATAATTTTATGGAATTTTCCAAGCTGTTTAAAGGCACAGTCAACTTAGTGCATGTAAACTTCTGACCCACTGGAATTGTGATACAGTGAATAATAAGTGAAATAATCTGTCTGCAAACAATTGTTGGAAAAATGACTTGTGTCATGCACAAAGTAGATGCCCTACCCGACATGCCAAAACTATAATTTGTTAACAAGACATTTTGGAGAGGTTGAAAAACTAGTTTTAATGACTCTAACCTAAGTGTATGTAAACTTCCGACTTCAACTGTAAATATAGGACAAAACACACATCACGACAAGAGAGACAACACAACACTACATAAAGAGAGACCTAAGACAACAATCTAGCAAGGCAGCAACACATGATAACACAGCATGGTACTGTAGCAGCACAACATGACAACACCATGGTAGCAGCACAAAACATGGTACAAACATTATTGGGCACAGACAACAGCACAAAGGGCAAGAAGGTAGAGACAACAATACATCACGCAAAGCAGCCACAACTGTCAGTAAGAGTGTCCATGATTGAGTCTTTGAATGAAGAGATTGATATAAAACTGTCCAGTTTGAGTGTTTGTTGCTGCTCGTTCCAGTCGCTAGCTGCAGCGAACTGAAAAGAGGAGCGACCCAGGGATGTGTGTGCTTTGGGGACCTTTAACAGAATGTGACTGGCAGAACGGATGTTGTATGTGGAGGATGAGGGCTGCAGTAGATATCTCAGTTAGGGGGGAGTGAGGGCTAAGAGGGTTTTATAAATAAGCATCAACCAGTGGGTCTTCCGACGGATATAGAGAGATTACCAGTTTACAGAGGAGTATAGAGTGCAGTGATGTGTCCTATAAGGAGCATTTGTGGCAAATCTGATGGCCGAATGGTAAAGAACATCTAGCCGCTCGAGAGCACCATTACCTGCCGATCTATAAAGTATGTCTCCGTAATCTAGCATGGTCATCTGAATAAGGTTTAGTTTGGCAGCTGGGGTGAAAGAGGAGCGATTACGATAGAGGAAACCAAGTCTAGATTTAACTTTAGCCTGCAGCTTTGATATGTGCTGAGAGAAGGACATTGTACCGTCTAGCCATACTCCCAAGTACTTGTATGAGGTGACTACCTCAAGCTCCAGGCTGTATCACAACTGCCTGTGATTGGGAGTCCTATAGGGCGGTGCACAATTTTCCCAGTGTCGTCCGGGTTTGGCCGGTGTAGGCCGTCATTGCAAATAAGAATTGTTCTTAATTTACTTGCGCAGTTAATAAAGTTTAAATAAAATTTAAAAATGTAAAAGCTCTAAACCATGGGTGTCAAACTCGGCCCGCGGCCAGATTTTGGCCCGCGGGGTATTATATTTGGCCCGCGAGACATCCAAATTACTACTAGAGCTGGCCGCCGGTATTATACAGCGCATTCACCGCTAATACTACGAATCCCATAATGCTCTGCTGTTGTTTTCGCGCGCCAATCAGGACAGGACCAGAAACCCCTCTCTCTGTGACAGTAGTCATAGCAACATAGACGCTACAACTGTCAGCGCGCTATCCTTCCCAAAAATGGCGAAAAGAAAGGCGAAAACAGGAGCTTTCTGGACAAGTGGGAGGCAGAATATCTTTCTCTGTGACATCTCGAGCCATCTCGATGCGCTGAACCTGCAGCTTCAGGGGCGGGGCGATCATCACAGACATGTACGCTGCAGTGAGGGCCTTTAAAACTAACTGTGCCTGTGGGAGAATCAGATGCTGCAAGGAAACCATTGCCATTTTCCCTGCTGCCAAACCATAAAAGCGCAGATCTCTACCGCCGTGTTCCCATGCGCACAGTTTGCTGAAAAACTCAGTGTTCTCGCCGGCTGAGT